>NC_054700.1:3482363-3504863 GCF_016097555.1 Gigantopelta aegis | reverse complement strand
AGCATGCGCACACAACACACACACACAAACTCACAGACACACACACAACACACACGCAAACAACATGCGTATACAACACACACAAACTCATAGACACACACATACAATCACACACACGCACGCACACATACACACACACTCATTAACATAAACATACATACATACCCAACACACGCATATAACACACTCACATACACAGACTCACAGATACATATGCACACACACACAAACACACGCACATAACACTCACTCTCACACAGAGCACACACTGATAAACACGCGTGCGCACGCACACACAAATAACTCCCACACACAACGCAAACCACACATACACACAACACATACACTCAACACACACAAATTATCGTTCTCGCTCTCTCTCTCTCTCTCTCTCTCTCTCTCTCTCTCTCTCTCTCTCTCTCTCTCTCTCTCTCTCTCTCTCTCTCTCCCTCCCCCTCTCTCTGTGTGTCTCTCCCTCTCTCTCTCTCTCTCTCTCTCTCTCTCTCTCTCTCTCTCTCTCTCTCTCTCTCTCTCTCTCTCTCTCTCTCTCACTCTCTCTCGTGTTTATACCCAATTAAGGTTCAAGCACGCTGTCCTCGGCACACACCTCAGCTATCTGGGCTGTCTGTCTAGGACAGTAGGTTTGTTGTTAGTTGGTTAGTGGTTGGTGAGAGAGAAGAGGGTGTATTGGCCTTACACCTACCCATTGAGCCCTTAAGAACTCGCTCTGGGTTGGAGCCGATACTGGGCTGTGAACCCTGTACCTGCCCGCCTGTAGTCAGATGGCTTAACCAAAACGCCACAGAGGCCGGTTTATTTATCAATAAATTAATTTTTTAATTTCGTTTAACCATTTAATCTTAGTATAATCAATCAGTCAACCATGTGACTCGTGCTTACATCTACTGAAGGTTCAAGCACGACTGTCTTGGGCACATTATCCGAGATTCCCCGGTGGATGTGCCAAAGACAGAGGCGTACTATAATAATAAACACCATTCTACGCAGTCTCGTGGTATAATATTCTTGCGCACTATACACTCGAACAATAAACAACACGAATGAACAGCACGGGTAAACAACTGGTAGGTAGGTCTGTATATGTAAGTGACTGGTAACTGGTATGCACTTAAACCACCATCCCCGTCACACTTGGTTAAGTCTAAACTAGCCCTAATATATCCCCGGATGTCATATTCTTTTTGCGGCAATGGCAATGGCATAAAAGTACAATATTAATAGAGCACATCAATAGACTTGAATTATTTGTCCCACCTATTTGGGGTATGCATTGAATCACTGAAGAATACAACAAAAAACAACGAAATACTGAATGCATCTTTTGGGTGGATACCGAAGTGTTTAAACGTCTTGAGCCTTCGTAGAAATGTGACGATGATTGTGCGTATTTTACAGCCTTAGTAATAGTAGAGGCCACCCGCTGAAAACTTGGTATTCACAAATGCGACCTTTCCCTGTAGTATTGTTAGTTTGTGTAAGGTGTGCAGCACATTATTGAATATTTATTTTTTATCTGTTTTGAAATCTTATTGTGGGTTTACTTGTATAATCTAGATCACAACTTCAAACATATAGTGCGATAAAGTTTCAGTCTATAATTCGCGTTGTAATGCCTGTTTAGTTAATGTTTGTTTTGTTTAACCACTAGAGTAGATAGATTTATTAATCATCGGCTATTGGATGTCAAACATTTAGTAAGTTTGACACATAGTCTTAGAGGGAAAACCAACTACATTTGTCCATTAGTAGCAAGGGATCTTTTATAAGCACCATCCCAAAGACAGGATAGAACATACCATGGTCGTTGATATATCAGTCGTGGTGCACTTGGTGAAACGAGGAATAGCCCCCAATAGGCCCGCCGACGGGGAACGATCCCTAACCGATCGCGCATTGAGCGAGTAATTTACCACTAGCCCCAAAGCTGTAATATAAGCTTGAAAGAAAGAAAGGAAATGTTTTATTTAACGACGCACTCAACACATTTTATTTACGGTTATATGGCGTCAGACATTTGGTTAAGGACCACACATATTTTGAGAGGAAACCCGCTGTCGCCACTTCATGGGCTACTCTTTCCGATTAGCAGCAAGGGATCTTTTATTTGCGCTTCCCACAGGCAGGATAGCACAAACCATGGCCTTTGTTGAACCAGTTATGGATCACTGGTCGGTGCAAGTGGTTTACACCTACCCGTTGAGCCTTGCGGAGCATAACAAACCAATTACGCCTAACTTTCTACTTAATCCTGATAAATATCTAAAACATAAAACCTTCAAAGCAGTATATCAATTCGTCCAGTCCACCAAACCAAAACTGTAAGTGCCACGTACTGCCCGCCTTGTCAGCGTTCAGTCGACGCGGACCCCCAACCCGACTGGTCGCAGGCAGGATGGGAAACCGTAGCACACCCACCGGGCTCCTTGACAGTCATAAAGTTAAAAACTAAAACTAGAAAATGATCACAAACCACCCGCCTGTACGTCTCCCGGAGGGAAGAGCGACCTTCTGCACTCGACCAACATGCACTCCAATCCGGGGGACCAACGGAGGGAAGGTGGCGATCTATAATTAAGATAAGTAATTAATACGCTGCTTAACTCGTGACACCCGTGACTCCCTGGATGGAACATCCACCCTACGCACTCGAACAGACCACGTACTCCAACCCGGGGAGAGAACGGTAAAACGACAAAAGTAAAAGCATATACCTAGCCAAATTAGCTGGCACAAATTTAGCAATAAATTAACAGTTATTCAAAACCACCCGCCTGTACATCTCTTGGATGGAAGAGCGACCTTAAGCACTCGACCACACAAGCACTCTAACCCGGGGATCAACGGCGGGACGGTAGCGAATGATTTAAGAACCGCTAGATATGACAATGCTTGGATCGTGACACCTGTGACCCCCTTGGTGAAACATTCACCCTACGCACTCGAACAGACCACGTATTCCACCCGGGGGGAGAACGGTGAAACGACAAAAGTAAAAGCATATGCTCAACCAAGTTAGCTGGCATAAATTTAGCAATATAAATTAACAATTACTCAAAACCACCCGCCTGTACATCCCTTGGATGGAAGAGCGACCGTAAGCACTCGACCAGGCACTTCAACCTGGGGATTAACGGCGGGACAGTAGCGAGTGATTAATAACCACTAGATATGCCAATGCCAACTAGACCTAACCACGATAACCATATTATTCTACTGTAAATAAGTTAATGTTCTGAAACCCGTGATTGACAACTGGCATACCCCACGTCCGTTAGCGATACATTAGCTTTATTAAAACAAAAAAATTCACTGAGACAGGATCGAAATCGCAACAACCCAATTGGCTAATAACCAGCCAATCAACATCGTTAGACAATCAACCAGGATAGGACACCACTAAATATCACCTATTTTTGTTTTGCAGCACCCCTCAGTGGTCCAATTCAACCAATCACGGATCAAGAACCCCACCACACCTAACTGGAAATAAACTGCACGAATTTGTCTTTGCACTCGTACCATGTTCTTTATTACTGATGCATGAAATCCTAGCTGACTAAGGTAAGTCAACTAGGGCTCCAGAAGAAAAAACAAGCAGGAAAACCAGATAACCCGAAGACAAACCAAGTAAGGCTACTAAGATATTCTATTTAGGGGGCGGGAATCAAAATTCTTCAAACTAAGTACCTGTCTGTCAACTGTTCTACTGTACAATTGCTACCTGCCACTGTTAATTTCGTTTCATTCATTGGTAATAAAGTTAAGTATGCCAAGCACTAGGCTTTTTAAACCAATACTTACACTATAATGGTTCCACCCTTCAAATTAGATAGCTAGGCTAGTATAAATCCCCCTCCGTCATTGTATTCAATGCTATACAAAGACGGAGGGGGATGGGTGGTCATGAATGACCGTTGAACTCACTAGAATAGGGACTTAAGACAATAGGTACAACCTTAACACAAAACTAGGATTCACACACAGACTACATGCTCACTGCATCAGTACACAGGGTGCATTGACTATCAATGCACCCGCACCCATTTAATGGCCCAGCACGTGCTCTAATAAGGAATCGGACAAAAGAATACCGGTTCCGAGTACACAATTGCAATGCACCCGGGGGAAGCTGAACAAAAGAATATCAGCCTCCCCCACCCAAACCCCCAATACTTACTGCTGGTGATAACTTGTTCTTGGTGACACTAAAGAGGAGGACACGGAGGACTACGCCAACAACATCATGTCGACCAACCCGGAACTGCCTTGCCTGCCAGTGTCAACTACGCAATTGCACGAGTCTCACCTGGGTTGTCATGCCACGACCAGAAGCGGTCAGGCCCTTTATAAGTGCCCTATGGGCAATCTAGGGAGACACCCAGCATCATAGAGGTCTATAATTACGAGCTACTCTCGATTCACTAATATCAAAACCTATATTAGCTCAGCCATTTACCTTTCGACCGACCGTTCAAAATTGCGCCAAATTTCCTCAATCAAAATTGCGCACCCCTTTCTCTTTGGCATTAACGGCTCCATTCAAAATTCCATAGCACCACCACCACCCCCACCCGCCTACTACCGAGTCGATCGGGCTGCTGGTGCTCCCTGCCCCTGCCAGGCGGTCCCTCCTCTCTCCTCCCCCCCCCCCCCTGCGCGTGCTGTAACCTCACCGTGGTGCAGGGGTGTAACATTCTCTTTGAGAATGGCCAATACAGCACAAATTGAAGTTTAGAGTAAAAGTCAGTATCTATCTGTTGTATTTGTATTTTTGTACAGTTCTTTACACTGTTTTTGTTTGTATCTTGAATTTTTCTATTGATGTTGATCATCACCTTATTTGTTTCCATTGCCATAGTTTGACACCCGGTGGCCGATGTATTTTTCGTGCTGGGGTGTCGTTAAACATTCATTCATTCATACTCACCTCCCCCCACCTTTTCTGTCATGGACGGAGGAACCGGTCAAGGCCGGCTCTTGTGCCCACGATGGACGTGCGCTACAACAGCTTGTTCTGAATGTGCACGTAAAACCCTATGACCTGACCTGACCTGGAGCACTCACTCAGGGTTTGGAGTCGGTATCTGGATTAAAAATCCCATGCCTCGACTGGGATCCGAACCCAGTAGCTACCAGCCTGTTGACCGATGGCCTAACCACGACGCCAACGAGGCCGGTATAAGCTTGAATACCAGTGAGACGGTTAACTTACTGACACTATGGATGAGAGTTTAGTTGTAGTCACTGTTCTCCGTTAGGGCTGGCGTGATCCATCATCTCTCTATCAGTATACAATGTCGAACAGACAGACGGATAAACAGACAGATGTACAAATAGAAAACCAACACTCATATACATGTATTCATATACACAACACACACATACATTTATACACGTGCATTCACATGTTGTGGATTTCCAGGCAGGAGAGCACATACCAATGATTTTGATGTAAAAGTTTTAGGTACCTGGTTAGGAAGGGAGATATGCCGAGTAAATCCAGGACGATCGATCCTGTAGCCGCATGCACCTCAGCCGACCGGTAGTGTCGGTGGTGTGGTTAAGCCATTGGACATAAGGCTGGTAGGTACTGGGTTCGCAACCCGATACCGGCTCCCACCCAGAGTGACTCCATAAGTAGGTGTAAGACCACTACACCCTCTTCTCTCTCACCAAAAACTAATCACTAACCCACTGTTCTAGACAGACAGCCCAGATAGGTGAACTGTGTGCCCAGGACAGCGTGCTTTAACCTTAATTGGATATAATCACGAAAATAAGTTGAAATGAATCAGCCGATCGCTCAGCCACACATCATGCCACACATTGAAAGTTAAATTTTGTTTTATTTAACGACACCACTAGAGCACAATAATGTACTAATCATCGGCTATTGGACGTCAAACATTTGGCAATTCTGACATGTAGCAAGCATTTCAAGCAAGCACTCAACTGACTGGGCTAAATCCCGTTGGTGTCTACATTGGGCTATTTCTCGTTCCAGCCAGTGCACCACGACTAGTATATCAAAGGCACTGGTATATGCTATCCTGTCTGCGGGGTGATATATATTAAAGCTCCCTTGCTACTAATGGAAATACAGATGTAGATGGGTTTCCTCTCTAAGTCTCCATGTCGAAATTTCCGAATGTTTGACATCCGATAGCCGATGATTAAAAATCGTTAAACAAAACAAACTTTATATCCCGCCCACGTTAACATTGAAATTCATTAACACGCGTACTGTGCGTCCCAATAGTTTTCATTTACCGAAATACTTGCCTGATATTTGTTGAATGCGTCACGTACTGGGCACGTGTTACACGCGTCGATGAACATGTAGTCAGGTGTTGTACTTACCTGTACATCTTACCTGTCGGCTAGTTAATGAGATCATCGAGTAAAATAATTACACACGTAAAACGAACGCGTCCATAAATGTGTTATTCGATAGCTCTGATCACGGTATCACCTATTACTGAGCAATATAAAGTTTTAGTATGAGCAGTAAAGGGGGAAAATAGCAACACAAAAAAATACCCAAGGTGGGTGGGAAGGGGTTTCACAATGTTGGCGGTATTTGGGGTGGGGTTGTAGTGACAGCTGGAAAGTACCCTCTTCAGGGAGGATTAAGTGGGCCTCTTATTAGTTCTGAAGGATAGGAATATTTACTTAACTACACATCGTCACGCTGTTGTGCGTGTACACGGGCGGGTCCACGAGTTTGTTAAGGAGGGAGTTGGAGGGGTCACAAAATTATGAAAAGCACAAGTTTGAGTTTGCCGAACCTGTCTTGGGGAGAACTTCCTGCCGAAGTCAGAGGCTGTGCTCACGACAGGCGTGCTTAGACAGTTTTCTGATGGTAGCACGTCATAAAATGTCACATACCGTACCCACAAGTTTGTCGAAGATAAATGAGTCGAGCTCCCAGAGGCAGTGAGATACGTAGACGGTTGTGCTCGTCAGAACATTTTGAAAAACCCCCATACCAAGACGTTAGTGTTGTATAATATTGTGGATGATGAACTGAAATAAAAGTCATTCAAACGCATACTTTAAACAGGCGGGGAGGTTGTTTTAAAACTTGATCGAGAGAGCTATGTGTGTCTCTCTCTCTCTCTCTCTCTCTCTCTCTCTCTCTCTCTCTCTCTCTCTCTCTCTCTCTCTCTCTCTCTCTCTCCATTAAAACGTTGTGAAATTCTAGTTTTTTTTATATATTCATCCGATACACTTCATTCTAATAAACTTATATATATATATATATATATATATATATATATATATATATATATATATATATACTACTCAGGCCTCACGTGAGCGAAGTCACTTCTCTCTCAAACTTTAGAGAGGGTGAAGTTTTTAATAGCAGGGAGACTTGAATTTTTAATCCCAAAAAATAAAATACGCAAAAAGAAGTTATTTTAATACAAGTGCAACTTTTACAATATGTTTTTTAATTTTTCTTATTATTATTTTTATTTTTTTTCACCGTTTGTACTGCTAACTGATGGATATGTGCTCTAGTTGTTTTGGGGTTTTTTGTTGTTTTTTTAAATCACCTTTTCACGTGTCACCTTCTTTAGAAATAATGAAATGTAATTGAACAGCACTAATTCAACCGTTTAGAAATCATTCTCTCACACGTTTGTCTTCGCTTTTCATTTAATAACTACTCCATGCAGCGTATTGTCCTAGTAGATTCATCTACCACGGTCGAGCTTAGATTACCCTGAGGCAATTAAATGCGTTCCGCAGTCACAGTTTCTTAATTGATACACTGTGGAGTTGTCAGACTGAATGGGTACTAGTATCCGTGATGGTGTGAAAATTGCTTATCTGCTGCACCTTGTCACTGTTGTTTAACATAAAACAATTTTTTTATAGAATTTATAGTGGTCGCTTAACACGAGCACTTTAAATAGCGACTTGGGAATCCAGTTTAGGTGGCCGCTGGGTGTGTAGGACAGGTTACCTTTTATTACGAGTGCATATACATTAAAAATCCACTAGGACAGGTTTGCGTGTATTATTTTGACGTCTGTTTTGTATAGTGAATTTAGTCATTATGACAAAGTCTACGTAAAATTAGTTAATTACTCCTCGCATTTTTTTCACGTTGAGGTTTGCTGCTCCAAACGAATATTTTTTTCAACGTTATTTCCGGTGGAGCATGACCCAAACTCCCTTAAAAAATTCAATGGCCATAGTCTAGATCCTCACCCTTGTACAATTTCCAGCACATTCGCCTGACAATACGCTTCAACAGTCAGTAGCACGTTTAGGCCATCTATTAGTGCCAGACATGGGTGTTGTCTGAGTTAGACAGTGTACCGGTATTTGTGAGCATTGTCGCATGGTTTTTGTGGAGCCAGTCTCTCGTCAAACTCTCAAACACTACACACTCACAATTATTATCTATGAATAGGTGTTTCTCAAGTTCTTCACCATTCATCTGTGATGTGTACACTGCAAGTGATGAATATTTTTTTAAAGGCGACACAGATTTCGCCTTCCGGTGACTGGCACGGCGAAGTCAGGCTGGTCAGAGCGAAGATATATAGCTGTCTCTCTCTCTCTCTCTCTCTCTTTCTCTCTCTCTCTCTCTCTCTCTCTCTCTCTCTCTCTCTCGCTCTCGCTCTCTGTCGCTTTCTCTCACTATCGCTCTGTGTGTGTGTGTGTGTCTCTCTCTCTCTCTCTCTCTCTCTCTCTCTCTCTCTCTCTCTCTCTCTCTCTCTCTCTCTCTCTCTCTCTCTCTCTCTCTCTCTCTCTCTCTCTCTCTCTCTCTCTCTTGATCTATGTTCCTAATGTTATATGCTATTACGAACGCCAAGTCGACTAGTAAATAATGGGTTTGCCAACATGTATAATTTGTAAAGAGAAAGTTGTCAGTTCAAAATGCTAAGAGAGCCGAATTTTGTTTTTTATTACGCATAATAAATGGAATGGGAACTCTATTTACGTGCCCTATCCAAAAAGGTTCAGGCACGCTTACCACGGATTCGGCCTCTGACTTCGCCAGTGGGCAATGGGCAACTATATTTACGTGCCCCTATCCACAAGGGTTCAGGCACGCCCGCCCCGGATCTAGCCTCTGACTTCGCCAGTGACCACCTCCGTGACTTCGCCAGTGGGCGGTTCCGTGGCAGGCGCATAATAAATAGAGTTAGCTGCGGCTAATACCCTAGCATTCTTCTCTTCCCCCCCCCCCCCCCCCCCTTTCCTTTATGCACAATGTATCTCAGTTAAGCTGGGGCGGGGCAATCTCCTCTCAGAGTTAAGTATTATATCCTGCTTCCAAAGAGTCTGTTTCCGGAAATAACCTGATAGCAGTCAAGGTCTTACTCGGGAAAGGTTGTTCCTGGTATCACAGCGTTGACGAAAGTACACACTCGTCTGCAAATCGTGAGTGTTGGTTAGTAAGGCGAACTGATGATCTGGCAAAATCTGTTATGTGCAGGTCAAGGGCTGGGAAGTGTTGACATTGAGGGTTGTCTTACGCCAAATGAATTTCCACCGATGCTAAAGTCAACATTGTTGTCAAAGTGGGCAGTATATGCATTTAATCTTGGTTCAACGTAAGGACAGGTGGTATATATTTTAAAGAAACTGGAGTTTGCTTCTATCAATTATTTCAATAAATATAGATAATATTGTTATTTATTTGTTTATTTAGTTGATCGTTCTGATTTTGTTTTTGTTGTTGTTTGTTTGTTGCGGGAGGTGGTTGTGGTAGACGTTGTTTTGTTTTGTTTTTCTGTTTGCTTTTTCTTCTTTTTTTTTTCTTCTTTTTTTTTGCTTGTTTTAGTTGGAAGGTGTCGTTGTTGTTGTTGTTTTGAACTGGTATACACCATCTGAAGAGAAATATGCACATTTTATCAGTTGAGACCATGTGAAAACAAAGAAATAAAACTTCCACGCATGGCAATTCAAAATAGGTTTTCCCTTATAGCCTATTAATGTTCAAGCAAGCTGTCCTGGCCACGCAAGTCTGCTCTCCGCACTGTCCTTTTTCCAAAACAGAGGTTAATTATTAGTGGTTAGGGACAAAAAGAATATGGGTGGAAACCATGTACACAGTAATTATGACGTTACACATTTAGATAAATAAAATGTGTTTTTGTTCGGGGTTTTCTGCTAGTATATTAAACAAGTTCATTGCAATGTTTGTGGGAATGCTGGTTAACGTATAATGATAATCTTTACACTTGAGAACGAAACAAAAATATTAAATAAATTTGGAATATCTTTGAGTTTACCCCCCTTTTAACCACTGCATTATGGCGGCGGTTTACAAAAATATTAATACTTTTTTTCTTCAAATTAAAGGCAAAATCTCACAGTTGTATCTATCAATTTTTTGTCTCTAAGTACAAAGGTGTAATGATGGATTGAATGTCAGTAATGTGAGATTGAATGTCAGTAATGTGAGATTGAATGTCAGTAATGTGAGACTGAATGTCAGTAATGTGACTTACTGATACTATTGATAAGGGTTTTGGTTGAAACTCTCTCTATCCTGTTAATAGTGTTGGCGTGATCTCATATTTCTTTTCATCAGTAGGCCTATACTTTAGAATGTCTTCCTGCTGTTAGAAAGTAGTAGCTGATGTAGTGCGTGTCCTCTCTAAAGCCTGGTTACCATAAAATATGTAACGCGTCGCAGATCGTCGTAAAATATTTCACGGAGATTTCAACTTTCTCGATCCGTCGCAGATCGTCTGTGACTATGTTCCCATAAACTATGTTAATGGTCTGCGACGATATCCTGGTCCCTGCTTACAGGTGAGATTATCATTAAAATATGGTAGCTCCGCGTGAGAGGCCAAATTGAATATCTGCCCGTCAACATGCACCTGTAAGTAACCATATCTGTTTAAAAGGTTGTAATAACCAACGTCCCAGCGACAATAATTTCGCAAATGAACTAGAATTCGTTTTTGTTATATATAGAGCGGGACGTAGCCCAGTGATAACGCGCTCGTTTGATGCACGGTTGGTCTAGTATCGACCCCCGTCGATGGCTTCATTTGGGCTATTTCTCGTTCTAGCCAGCTCCACGACTGGTATGTGCTGTCTTGTCTGTGGGATGGTGCATATAAACGATCCCTTGCTACTATTGGAAAAAAATGTAGCGGGTGTTCTCTTTAACAATAAACTTTAACTTTTTCTTATATACAACTGGCACACTGTTTATTTTAGATCTACAAAACCACATACTCGAGTACAATAATCCAATATGGTCAATACGTTTATTTAAACATGTGCGTGTACAGGAAATATATTGCAATAGCTGCTAGAATATCAAATTAATGTAATAAGAATATAATTTGTTTATCTAATTACAACTAGTTTTATATAAAGTATCGAAAAACAATCGGGGAAAAAAAGGATTCGAAACCAATCAGAACCGTGATTAGGATTTTTATAAAGCATTTGTAGTTGTTTTATTTTTTAAAAATGAAGGCTTTTTTGTTTTCTCTTTTTGTGAGTTTATTTTTTTTAAGTGTTGTTGTTTGTTTGTTTGTTGTTGTGTTTTTTTGTTGGGAGGTTAGTATTATTTATATAGCTTTATAGTGTTGTTGTTTGTTTGTTTGTTTGTTGTTGTGTTTTGTTGTTGTGAGGTTAGTATTATTTATATAGCTTTATAGTTGGTAGGTGGAAACAAACGACCATCCGTATGAGAAACATAAAATAACAAATACAAAAAACACAAATATTAATTTAGTTTTCGTTAATTTATTTTAAATTATTCAATCTGAATCCGTTAGTATTTGTCTCTGTTAAATTTATCAATGGTTTGTGAACAGATTAAGCCCATTTTGACCGTCTGTTTTCCGAATTAAATGTATCATGTATATTTATATTAAAATACTCGCACTTCTTTTCTTGTTTTGTATATTTCATTTGGAAAAAGTCTGACTTAATATAATCTTGTCGCTTGGGCTTTTTTAAATTCTCTCTTTTTAATATTTTGACCCAAGAGCCGATACATACGACTCTTCAAATAGTCCAATCTTCCATAGATCTTGAATTATGAAATTGTCAGAAATTCACTTATGGTGATTTATCATATAATTACACAAATATATACTTACATACATACCGATATATAATTAGGCCCTACATACAAACGGGTATATAATTATAAACACACGGAAATATAATTGCTTACACATGGATATATAATTACATATATATATACATATATATATATATATATATATATATATATATATATATATATATATATGAAATATGATTACCCCTACGCGAATAAATAATTACATATATACGATATATAATTACAAATACGCGAATAGACAATTCCATATGCACGGGTATATAATTACATACACACGGAAAGATAATTGCATATATTCGATTATATTATTGCATACAACCATAATATCTAAAAGCGTATACTTTGGGTGATCACCGCGCTAATAACAAAAGTGTCAGAGGTATTGTTATGATTCACATCACAGTCGAACTCGAAATAGGAACGTTTGTCGGTGGTTTGATCTGTCGGGGCATCAGTTGTCTCCCTTTGCTGTTACGATTTACACATGTATTTATGTTGGCGGCAGAGTCGGCAGAGCTCCCAAACCGTTCAGATCTGTAACGAAACCAGAGAAAGGTGTTATTCATATTCTGAGTCAGTGCTGCTGGTCTTTTCAATGATGTTAATGCTGTTGTTGTTGTTGTTGTTGTTATTGCTACGGTTGGTGTTGTTTTTGTCAATGATGATAATGCTGTTGACGTCGAATTTGTTTTATTGTTGCTTGGCCATTTCACACAATAATCTCCTTTTTGTCCCGTCCGGAACAATCAGTTAGTTTATTGCAAATAATTTTAAAACTAAAAACGGTAATTGTGTGATTTAGTTACTATGCGTCGGACCTGTGGTGTACATATACTAGCTTTTGGTCTTTACATAGCCAGTTACCGGCCTCGGTGGCGTCGTGGCTAGGCCATCGGTCTACAGGCTGGTAGGTACTGGGTTCGGATCCCAGTTGAGGCATGGGATTTTTAATCCAGATACCGACTCCAAACCCTGAGTGAGTGCCCCGCAAGGCTCAATGGGTAGGTGTAAACCACTTGCACCGACCAGTGATCCACAACTGGTTCAACTAAGGCCATGGTTTGTGCTGTCCTGCCTGTGGGAAGCGCAAATAAAAGACCCCTTTCTATCTGTCGTAAAAGAGTAGCCTATGTGGCGACGGCGACAGCGGGTTTCCTCTAAAAACAGTGTCAGAATGGCCTTATGTTTGCCGTCCAATAGCCGATGATAAGATAAAAAAAATCAATGTGCTCTAGTGGCGTCGTTAAATAAAACAAATTTTACTTTACTACATAGCCAGTCATTTGAAACTATTTGAGTGTTTCGGACGTAACAAAAAGGAGATTCTTATATGAAATGGATGTTGTTTTATCTAGATACATTATTTGGGTATGTCAGGGTTGCAAACAATTTTATTTGACCAAGCAAAGAAACAAAAAACCGAAAAAGAAAGAAAAGAATAATAAGGAAGAGAAAAAGAAACCTAATTTGAAAATGGCAGCATCACCTTGAACCCTGACATCACCTTGAACCCTGACTTCACCTTGAACCCTGACTTCCCTTTTAAACACAGTGAAACCCTTCAAAACCGCGGTACTTATTAAAACGTCCGGTTTTAAAACGTATACGGTATTTAAAGTTTCTATTTTATACTTATATTTAAAAAGGGATTGTAGAAAAACGTCTGATATTGAGGAATTTCCTGTTTTCAGAGGTTTCTCTGTATATCCTGCCCCTCTCTTAACTGCCTATATGGACCTGCCCTTATTAAGAAACTCACCTAGGCAGACGGCATTCAACAGTTCACCCTCCATGTTGGTTATTCCTTGGAAGTGTGCCGTGTTGAAGACCTTCTCGTTGGCCGACGCAATCCTGCTGAGGAAGTTCCTGTTGGAGTGAGCGACCCCGATGTCGACCACGTACACCTCGATGCCGTCGTACTGTGCGTCCCGGGCCTCACGGAGAATGCCGAACCTGTCCGAAGCCATGGAGTCGTTGTCGAGGAACAGCACCGCTACCTGGTTCACGTTCGGTCGTCTGCTTCTGGCGTCACGTGCCTTGGCGCGCATGTCCTTCAGCAGATTGAGGTAGGTGTCTGGTCGCTGAAAGTGCGTGTCGCCGAAGTCGCTGCAAAAGACTCGGGGATCCTGGAGGGCGACGGTGTCAGCACTGCACGCGCCCAGCAGCAGCGTCAACGTCAGGCGCTCCGGATCCTCCCGGATGTTGTCCACGAGGTTCTGTACGATGGAGAAGGCGTTATTCGCTCCCCGTGGTCCGGCAACGAACATGAGATCGGCATTTCTCCTCACCGTGCAGGCTGTGAAACCAGAACAGGGTCCCTGTTTTACGAATCGATCTTAGTGGCCGAGATCACCTTAAGTGCATGTCATGCATTTAAAGGTGATTTTAGCGCTAAGATCGTTTCGTGAAACAGGGCCCAGGAATATTATTTATTAACGACTCTTATAAGACCTTTACGGTAACAGGCGTGGATTGTATGGCAGGAAACCAACGGAATGAACTTACCCTATATTGTTAGCTGAGTAATTAATTTTTCATTTGCATAAAGTGAGCAATATTGTTTACCAACAACTGCATGATATATATTGAACTAACATTCAAAATGTAATCTGAATGACAAAATCGTATTCCGATATCAAAATCGAATCTCTGCACAAGGCAGAGTCAAAAGGAAGTTTTAGGCAAAGTCGTGATTGCTTCCGTGATCCACTATCAGGTTATCGTCAGGTGGGGTGCTATTCCCCTACGGTATACGTAACAAGATGTTTCATCCCTCTAGCACCGCCCTTAGGAAGACTGCAACTCACAAGACTTCGAAAACCGAAACTTGTACAGGATAGAGCTTGGTGGAATATATACAGCTGTGATGGCATTCACTCATGATATCGGGTGTTCGAGATCAATTATATACCACAAGAACCTATCATGGGCACCACTAACATCGATTCTCAACAGCAATTGTTTTCCTTATGATAACACTGTCAAAGACTCAATAACAGTTATCAATATAAACTGAACGTAAATTGCATGTAAAATGGATCATTTACCTGTACTAGAAAATAATTAAATTACTGTTACATTCGTTACAATTTAACGCCATCCCATTGGTCCAGTTTATTCGTTCCTCGATGAACATAAAAATAACGTTGAAAGTGAACGTAATATTTTTGAAAGTGAACGTAATATTTTTGGAATTTAATTATAAGGACTGCCTGTTATTTCCTTTATTTCATATGTGTATGATTGTTTTGTTGTTGTTCATACCCCGATGAACGTAAACGAAATAACAGACAATCCTTAAAACAAAAAGGAGACCTACTTCCTTGTCCAACGATTATGGGCGGAAGTTGGCAGATCCTGTTGGGGATCTCGCTGAACAGTCTCTCCATGCCGTTGTAGTTGGAGATGTTGAACATGAACCTCGAATCCGGGTCACTGGCAATCGCTCGCCATTCCCGCTCGTCTGTGTACTGCCCTACGCCGATCGCGTACAGGTAGAATCCTTCCCTACGGGCATGGTCGGCTTCGGCCGCTGTCGAACCCGGCTGTCGGGAATATCCGTCGGTGACGACGACCATCACCTTGGTGATGTCACGCCGGAACTGGCCGCTCGTTCTGACGTAGCGAATGGCCTCGTGTGTGTTGGTGTTGCCGGTCAGGTAGGGGATGGTGTGGTCGTTGATGGCGTTGATCAGAGACCGTTTGTTCGTGTGCTGGTTTAGGCCGAACGCCTGCTGGTGATTGTCGCTAAAAACCGTGGCGCCCACGCGGGTCGCGTAGGAAGAGATGTCGAACCGATTTACCACCTCCCGGAAGAAGCGCCGATGTCGGGCGAAGTCGTCAACGTAGATGCTGCTGGATGAATCGAGGATGAAGTAGACGTCGGCCACCTTGTTACTGCACTGTTGTAAGGCTGGAACGAAAGAGGAAATAAATATAATCATAATAGTTGCCTAATAGTGTGTGTGTGTGTGTGTGTGTGTGTGTGTGTGTGTGTGTGTGTGTGTGTGTATATATATATATATATATATATATATATATATATATATATATATATATATATCGTCAGACCTCGTTACAACGACCACGTTCATCCCTGGGTCACATTATTGTTATATCGAAATTGTCGTTATAAAAATTTGTTTCGTTTAACATCACTAGAACATATTGATTTATTAATCATCGACTATTGGGTGTGAAACATTTTGTAATTTTCACATAAAGTCTTAGAGAGAAAACCCGTTACATGTTTCCATTATCTATATCTATATCTATATCTATAATTGATATTAGCTTCTTCTTCTTTTTCTTTCTTTTTCTTTTTTTCTTCTTTTTTTTCTTTTTCTTTTCTCTTTTCTTTCCACATTCGTACCTGACACCATGTTACAAATGACAGATAAAACCGATATGAAAATCCCAGAATGCATTTAATAACATTTACAAATCGCTTGATTAAATATACTCGTAACCCTATCCAACAGAGCGCAGTCTTTCGTTACAAGTATTAATTAATGAACAATGTTTTACAGAACACAGTTTACTATTTTCTAGTTTCGTAATCTGATATTTAAATTAGTTCCTCTTCCTTTCTTTTCTTCTTGACAGTTGTCTTTATGTTTCACTTCTATATGTACCAGTAACCCCTTGCATCATATATCTGTATGTTTCACTTCTATATGTACCAGTAACCCCTTGCATCATATATCTGTATGTTTCACTTCTATATGTACCAGTAACCCCTTGCATCATATATCCATTTTTTTTAAAATAATACTGTTCTTAACATTTAACAAGTGAACATTTTTATATTGAATGAATGAATGAATGTTTAACGACACCCCAGCACAAAAAATACATCGGCTATTGGGTGTCAAACTATGGTAATGCAAACAAATAAATAAAGTGATGATCAACACCAATATAAAAATTCAAGGTTTAAACAAAAAACAGTGTAAAGAACTGTGCAAAAATACAAATACAAATATCACAGAATTTTACGGACACCGAATTTTACTCCAAACTTCAATTTGTGCTGTATTGGCCATTCTCAAAGAATGTTACACCCCTGCACCACGGTGAGGTTACAGCACACGCAGGGGATTTTTATATTGATTTATGTGTATAATTATTTACAACCCTGACAATGCTCTATTGTCTCTATGAATAATAAATTTAAATAAATAAATTAAATTAAATTAAATTAAATTAAATTAAATTAAATAAATAAATATATAAATAAATAAATAAATAAATAAATGAAATACTTACGCTGTAGTGTTTCGAACGATTCTTCTCGTGCGACTTCTGAAAACACAACGTGTTTATTATGAATGTATTACTGACATAATAAATAGATAGTTTTGTCGGTATTAGATCTATCAAAATTTACTGATGTTGCAATGCAAAGACGTAAAACGTTATTGTTACAATTCTTGTTGTCTCCTGTACCACCACCACCACCACCACTACTACTACTACACCTACTACTACTACTAAACCTACTACTACTACTACTACTACTACTGCTACTACACCTACTACTGCTACTACACCTACTACTACTACACCTACTACTACTACTAAACCTACTACTACTACTACTACTACTACTACTACACCTACTACTACTACTAAACCTACTACTACTACTACACCTACTACTGCTACTACACCTACTACTGCTGCTGCTGCTACTGCTGCTGCTGCTACTGCTACTACTACTGCTACTGCTACTGCTACTACACCTACTACTACTACTACTACACCTACTACTGCTACTACACCTACTGCTGCTGCTGCTGCTGCTGCTGCTGCTGCTACTGCTACTGCTACTGCTACTGCTACTGCTACTACTACTGCTACTGCTGCTGCTGCTGCTACTACTACTACTACTACTACTACTGCTACTGCTACTGCTACTGCTACTGCTGCTACTACTACTACTACTACTACTACTACTACTACTACTACTACTACTACTGCTGCTACTACTACTACTACTACTACTACTACTACTACTACTACTACACCTACTACTACTACTACACCTACTACTGCTACTACACCTACTACTGCTGCTGCTGCTACTGCTGCTGCTGCTACTACTACTACTACTACTACTACTACTACTACTGCTACTACTACTACTACTACTACTACTAGTATGACTACTACTGCTATTACTGCTACTGGTACTACTACTACTACTACTACTACTACTACTACTATTGTTACTACTTCTACTATTACTACTACTACTACTACTACTACTACTACTACACCTACTACTACTACTACACCTACTACTACTGCTGATGCTACTGCTGCTGCTGCTACTACTACTACTACTACTACTACTACTACTACTACTACTACTACTACTACTACTACTTCTACTACTACTACACCTACTACTGCTGCTGCTGCTACTACTACTATTACTGCTACTGGTACTACTACTACTACTACTACTATTGTTACTACTTCTACTATTACTACTACTACTACTACTATACTACTACTACTACTACTACTACTACTACTACTGCTACTGCTACTGCTACTGCTACTACTACTGCTGCTACTAGTACTGCTGCTGCTACTGCTACTGCTACTGCTACTACTACTACTACTGCTACTGCTACTGCTACTGCTACTACTGCTACTATTATTACTACTACTACTACTACTGCTGCTGCTACTACTACTACTGCTACTACTGCTGCTGCTGCTGCTGCTGCTACTACTACTACTACTACTACTACTACTACTACTACTACTACTACTACTGCTACTGCTACTACTAATAGTAATACTGCTACCACTAATACATTTTCTACTACTGCTAATACTACTACTAATACTGTTACCACTAATAACATCCGTTGACCTGTTTCGGTGAGGGACCTGTTTTGGTGGTTGCATCGTTTGTGCGCAACAGTAAGTACATTTTAAGATTTCTGTCGTTGTTGATTTTTGCATGGGGAAAGTAACAAATGTGTGTCAAATTCACAGAAATATTCGTTAAAAAAAAGTTAAAATGAGCACACAAAAAACAAGATTGAACTTGACCCATTAAAAAAACCCGACATAATTCTTAATACCTTTTTTTTTCTATGATTTTCAAAAACTGTCATTTGAAAAAACAACTTAATTTTAAAAACTATTTTTGTCTGTTCTCACCAGCCCCAAGTTCAGTCAGCAAATGTTTCGCTAATGTCCGCGAACTATTTGATAGGTTCCCGACGTGGCCATTTGGTTTAACATGAAGCGCATACACCAGTCTAGCGGACGTTATTCAGCTCGGGCTGGCTGAACGTAGCTGTACTGCTATCTAGTTATTGAAATCGCACGATTGCCACGGCATTCTAAACTCTCTTTACAACATGTATGGTCCATGTATGTTTTAACGTAAATATCTTTCTGGTTATTTCTTTATATATTTATTAAAACTCTGAATGCAGCTTATATTTTAACCAAATAATTGTAACATTATAACCATCCATTTGCTTAACTTATAAAGCGATTGCAAGATATCAGAATTGTTATATTCTTTTTCCTTAAAGGTTGTCTGTTAATGTTGGTTCTCGAGGACTTTGCCTTAAAATATTTAAAATAATTTTTGTATATATAAATTATTATAAGTACATATTTTGTTGAACAACATACATATTTTGATAAAACAGTGAAAGGTTTTGTGTTGGAAAGTTTTTGCTGTAAGCTATACCACTAAGCGTTTCACTCACCGAAACAGGTTACGTAGTTAACACTATTTACTGATGATGCATGCTACTGTTTTTGACGCACATGTGGTAAACTTTGCTACATAGTGGCCAGTTTAGTGCTCATGTCAAGCGTAGATATACTTATAAAAAGGTTGGTATTTGAATAACGACTGTCTCTTTATAAATATCGATATACTTTAGAACCGAATGCTTATGCTCACTGAAATTCACCCATGTTACATCTTCTGTTACTAGTAGTAGCACTTCTACTACTACTACTACTACTACTCCTACTACTACTACTACTCCTACTCCTACTCCTACTCCTACTCCTACTACTACTATTACTACTACTACTACTACTACTAATAATAATAATGCTAATACTAATACTAATACCACTAATACATATTCTACTACTACTACTACTACTACTACTACTACATCTTCTGTTACTAGTAGTAGCACTACTACTACTACTACTACTACTACTACTACTCCTACTCCTACTACTACTATTACTATTACTACTACTACTAATAATAATAATGCTAATACTAATATATACTACTCAAAAGAATTTAAGGGTCAAAAATTTATAACCAAATAAGTTTCAGAGTGTATTAGATTGATGATGTAAACTACACCAAAATTTTTATTTATTGTTCCATATTTACAAAAAAACACAAATAAACGTCACTGTATACAAGAAAGTCACATGACATGTTGTCAAAGTTGAAGGTTGTCAAACATGGATTTTACACATTAGAACATTCGTTTAATAGTGTGTGAATCCACCCCTGGCGCGAATACACTCGACACATCGTTGCCTCATGCTGTTGATCAGACGTCTGAAGAACTCTTGGGGAATGGCCTGCCACTCTGTCATAAGAAGTTGACCCAGATCATGAAGGTTGGCCGGAGGGGCATGGTTATCCCGAACTCTCCTGCCTAATTCGTCCCAGGCGTGCTCCATTGGGGCCAAGTCAGGCGAATATGCTGGCCAATCCATCCTGGCGATACCTTGTTGTCTGAGAAAGTCCGTTCCCACCCTGGCGCGGTGGGGTCTGGCATTGTCATCCTGCAGAACTGCCCCGCCGCCAATCTGCTGAAGGCCTGGGAGAACCAACGGCCGGATAATCTCATTCAGATAGCGGATTCCATTCAGATTGCCATCCACCACATAGAGGGGGGTCCTGTGGTGGATAGAGATGCCGCCCCACACCATGACGCTGCCACCACCGAACCGGTGACGTTGTCTAACGTTAACGTCAGCGAAGCGCTCCCCAGGACGTCTGTAGACACGAACCCGACCGTCGTTGAACTGGAGACTAAACCTGGACTCATCAGTGAACATCACTCGACCCCACTGACCCCACTGAACACGTTGCCACCGCAGATGAAGCGTGCACCAGTGACGTCTGGCCGTTCTGTGACGTGGTAGGAGTGGTGGTCGAACAGCCAGTCGCAGTCCGCAGATTGTCACGTAATCGGCGTGCAGTGGTTGTGCGTTGACGTAGAGCCATATTGGTGATGTAGCGGTCCTCTCTATTTGTAGTGCTTCAGGGTCTTCCCGAACCTGGACGATTTCGAACAGAATTCGTTGCTTGGTACCGTTGCCACAGTCGGCCAACGACACTCTGACTGACACCAAGTCTCAGAGCAACATTTCTTTGCGTATTGCCATCCTGAAGCCAAGCAATAGCCCTTCCTCGATCTTCGATAGTCAGTTGAAGTCGTACCATTGTCGAATTTGGAGTGTGCACCGTACACGAACGCAAGCTCCAATTATACGGAAATTCAGCATTGGGAACATGGAATACACGTGCAAAGCGTGCAAATGAAGCGCTTTGTGAAAAAGCAAGTTATGGGCACTTAGCAGACCTTTCGCTTTTGCCCTAATTTACGTGCAAATGTAAGCATGTTTTCGCCATTAGAACTAGTCGACAGTGTCAATGACAGTGGATTTTAATTCATTTATGGTTTGCTTAGACCCACTTTCGTCAAAATGGAACAATACCATGCGTGACATTATGGTCTAGCTAATATAATTGACATTCAGAAAATAATGTCGAAAATATCGTCTGACCCTTAAATTCTTTTGAGTAGTATATATACTAATACCACTGATACCACTAATACATATTCTACTACTACTACTACTACTACTACTACTACTACTACTAATAATAATAATAATAATAATAATAATACCACTAATACATATTCTACTACTACTATTACTACTACTACTACTACTAATAATAATATTAATAATAATAATAATAATACCACTAATACATATTCTACTACTACTACTAATACTAATACTAATACTACTAATACTAATACTGCTGCTGCTGCTGCTACTACTACTGCTGCTGCTGCTGCTGCTGCTGCTGCTGCTGCTACTACTACTACTATTACTGCTACTACATATGAAAATTAATTTAGTCCCCATATTGCAGCAGAGTAGTCTATAACAGGCCACACAAGTGAGTCATATAGTTTGGTAAAAGTTTGGAATCCGACGTTGTCCATATATGTACACAAAGACATGACGTGTGAAAAGGTATCTCTGTGATAAGAGAAAGGTGTGATAAGGTATCTCTGTGATAAGCGAAAGGTGTGATAAGCTATCTCTGTGATAAGAGAAAGGTGTGATAAGGT
>NC_054700.1:3452363-3479863 GCF_016097555.1 Gigantopelta aegis | reverse complement strand
AATGTGTGTAGTTGCACGCATTGTAAATGTATGTAGTTGCACCCGTCTAAGTCTCAAACAAGCATTGTAAATGTGTGTAGTTGCACCCGTCTAAGTCTCAAACAAGCATTGTAAATGTGTGTAGTTGCACGCGTCTAAGTCTCAAACAAGCATTGTAAATGTGTGTAGTTGCACGCGTCTAAGTCTCAAACAAGCATTGTAAATGTGTGTAGTTGCACGCGTCTAAGTCTCAAACAAGCATTGTAAATGTGTGTAGTTGCACGCGTCTAAGTCTCAAACAAGCATTGTAAATGTGTGTAGTTACACCCGTCTAAGTCTCAAACAAGCATTGTAAATGTATGTAGTTACACCCGTCTAAGTCTCAAACAAGTTTTGTAAATGTGTGTAGTTACACCCGTCTAAGTCTTAAACAAGCATTGTAAATGTGTGGAGTTACACCCGTCTAAGTCTTAAACAAGCATTGTAAATGTGTGTAGTTACACCCGTCTAAGTCTTAAACAAGCATTGTAAATGTGTGTAGTTACACCCGTCTAAGTCTCAAACAAGCATTGTAAATGTGTGTAGTTACACCCGTCTAAGTCTCAAACAAGCATTGTAAATGTGTGTAGTTACACCCGTCTAAGTCTCAAACAAGCATTGTAAATGTGTGTAGTTACACCCGTCTAAGTCTCAAACAAGCATTGTAAATGTATGTAGTTACACGCGTCTAAGTCTCAAACAAGCATTGTAAATGTATGCAGATGCACCCGTCTAAGTCTCAAACAAGCATTGTAAATGTATGCAGATGCACCCGTCTAAGTCTCAAACAAGCTTTGTAAATGTATGGAGTTGCACCCGTCTAAGTCTCAAACAAGCATTGTAAATGTATGGAGTTGCACCCGTCTAAGTCTTAAACAAGCATTGTAAATGTATGGAGTTACACCCGTCTAAGTCTTAAACAAGCATTGTAAATTCGGTCCTCAACGTTTTATAAGCACGGGCCTAGAATGTAAATCGTTCCACTCATAATGAAGCCGAAATAATGTCCGTCTGATCTAAGTCTATAATTCAAATTCCATTCTGAAGTATTTTTCTCTATAATTTCTTTAAGTTTACAGTGTTTAAATTCGTAGTGTTATATCTAAATAGTTCGGGAAATGCGTACTTTAAAGTGTATCATTCATAAATTATCTGACTTTTCGGCGTGTTGTATTTCCATGATTTGGGATGTGTGTGGGTTTTTTTTTAATTGTTTGACTTTACGGAGTGTTTGCGCATGTTTGCGCATGTGTATGTGTGTGTTTTGTTTTGTTTTGTTGTTGATTTTGTTGTTTTTCTCTTTGCTTTTTTTTTTCTTTTTTGTTTTCCTTGTGTGTTTCTTTTTGTGGGGGGTGTATGCGTGTTGGTTTTCTTTGTTGTTTTTTGTTGTGCTTCTTTTTTTTTTGGGAGGGGGGGGGACATCATAATGATTTGTCAGGATGTCTGACAGAGCACAATTACAAAAATGTACCCACTGTATTCATTATGGCGATGCGACTTTCAAAAACTGCAAGTACAATATTCAAACGTACATTGGCATGCATTATTTTCAGAGGCATTTCGAAATTGGGGGATGTGTGCACCCCAGCACTCTCCCCTTGAATCCGCTTCTGCGTCTCAAAATCAGATTTTAAAAAATTGATTCTATCAATAGTCCATTTTAAAAATTATTTTTACTTTAATAACAATGGGTTTCTTTAATAATATAAGTGACAAAAATATTGTACAAAAAATTTATGAAATGTACCCAGAAAGCTACGAGTCGGATGTTGGACAAAAATTTAATACACATATTTAAGGAATGCTAATGAAAAACAGCTTCTATATGTTTAAAAAATTAACAAAACAGCTATTTTTAATAAAAATATTAAAAATATAAATTCACAAAAAAGTATTCGAGAAAGCTATGAGGTACTTTGTTATAATGAAAAGCTGCATTGAAACAAATTAAACTTCCCAAAACAGCTACGTCATAAATTAAATAAAACAGCTATTAGATATATGCAATAATTAAAATGTAATATTTAAATCATTCACACAATGTATTCAAATTAACTACGAGGTACTTCATAATAATCAAATGCTACATTTAAAAGCGATATACGAAACTTACAAAAACAGCTACGTTACGGCTTAAAAAAAAAGAAAAAAGTTAACATACAAAACTTTCTAAAACAACTATCAGATATTTGCAATAAATAAATGCAATATTGAATAAACGTTTCATAATGTATTCAAAATAGTTTTTAGATACATTTTTAGAGTAAAATCTACATTTAAAAACAAAATACGAAACTTACCAAAACAGCTGCTAGCCAGATGCACTCCATTTTGATAGCGTCTTTGCGTCAACTGCCCAGAGTCCGTCAATTATAGCTACTATGTGAATTTTTATATTTTTCGGAAGGGGGCGTGGATACGGCGCGAAACCACATCCATGAAAGACATTTCCTGCCACGACAGACCACCTATGAAATGTTGTCCTGTGATCATGCAGGTCAAAGGTTAATTGTTAGTAAGCAACAAATTGGGGATTTTTCTAATGAGCCATCGTTTGAATCTTGTATCTAGGTGTATGGTTCTTCTGTAGTTTCCCAGAAATGTGAACGCAATGACCTAACAGTCAGTAATTTCGTTTTCGTTTTCATTGTCATAAAAATTCATCTTCAAGTGATTCCATAATGTATTTAACACTATCACTGAGATAACACTTCTGGGAATGAATAGATGGATGAATGAATGAATGAATGAATAGGCAGGTCAGTATAGCGTCAAAATACCCACACATCAATTTTTTTTGCAACAAAACGTTTTATTGTCATTTTTTGCTATATGTCGCTGTTTCCAACGCGTTACCTTGAGGTTTTAAATGTAACATTATGTATTATATACTTACGGTGATCTTAATGCTAAGATCGCTTCATGGAACGAGGCCCTGAATCAGTTAGCGTGCTTGCCATGTGTATTTGACCTCATTTTCAACAGTTAAGCCACGCACATGGCCAGGTGTCCTTTGCTGGACCAGGTATTCCTCATTAAAATTAATATAAAAAAAACTCCATGTCTTACCCAATCAATGAGGAGCCAACGACATAAAGGTTGTTTAGTTTAACTGACTGTTAATCTGCTGTTGGTGAAAAAAAAAATGAAATTGACCTGCATGTACATATGCAGGACATTGTACAGGGGCGGGGGCCTAGAGCCTAGACTGTGCTAAGCGATGTTTAGATAACAGTATAATGGGGTAGTTTAATAAACCCCCCTCTCCACCCCACCACCCCCCCCCCCCCCCACACACACACACATTCTTGGACATGATTCATAGATTCAACATTTACTTCATCTCAAGATTATTGCGATTCACGTGAAATGAAGCCCATAGGTTTAAAAACAGGAACATTCGCCGCATTTAAGACTATTGATAATATCTTAATAGAAATATTCCTTGGGCTAACAAATGACATCTGATATACTGTGTAACTGGAGGAAATTTTATAACGAGAGATTTTTAAAGAAATTTAAGTAAAGATGCATCATCATGTTTGCTCTCATTACATAATTAACAATAACAATGAAATAAAATATAATAAACAAATAAACCTACATATTAATCGATACCATACATCATTTTTTGCGTAATTAATAATTCGATAATATGAAACATGTGCAGTGGCTTCCCAAAGAATCCATTACCTAAAAAATTAAATTTTACATGAAGTAAACATCAGGTATCCATTAAAATAACCCAAAAGCAGACAGTTATATCTATAGGCGTCGAGTGTACCTCCCCTTTCCTTAACTATGAAACAGCTAGGTGTCTAGAATATATATAAGGACTACTCTTCGTCAGTTGAAATTAAAATTAATAACTGTTCCTCCTGTCCTACATAATGGTATTGAAACATGTGTTGCCTTGTCATTGAATGATATTACATGTATGTCGTCTGCTACTACCGTAACTTGGACTTCCCCCTTTATTATATGTCCATGTATAGCATACAGTTTTTTCAGCTTCTTAATGTAAGTCCCAGGCTTAATTTTAGATAAACCTTTATCTTCTCCGAGATAGTATTTTTTAAAGTTTATGCTTGGACCTTAAAAACGGAAATTCCTGGTGGGCCTACACTTCTTTTCTGGTATGATAGCTGTTCCTTGACCACCAGTTGAATACATAATATGTACATATATACAATATAGACACTTTGGCACTAACAATTTACCTTTACCTGATAGAAAAGGTCGAAATATGATAGAGATAAACATAATCAATTGGTAGATACGAGGTTTTCATAACAGATATACAGTGTTTTTCAAATACGTGTTTTACTTATTTGACATTTTCCATACTTTCCATTGCCTGGACATGTACGAGGTTTTGACACCAAAAAGATAATAGATTTCTGTTTCTGAAAGAATAAAAAAGTGAATAACGCCAAAACTGCACATACAAGGTTTTCTTAGTTCAGGGACGATATGCTGTGCAAAACAGTTGCAAGAGCTAAGTCTTTCGTCACGCCTGAAAGATTGCTACCAGGCCACAGACCACAATTAATTACGCTATATGTTTCTATATAGCCTTAGTGGCTATAACATTGTTTATTAATATCAGCAGGTCCATGGATTTTGTATGTACTTTTGCCTGTCAGGGGGATATACACCCTGAAAAGGACAACCCCTGTTGTCGAACTCTTTCTCCCAAGATATTGGTTTATACAAACACACACACTACTTTTGCATGGGCCAGAATTACCACAAACAAGTCTTCAATGTCAACAAGTTATACATGTTTACAAACTACATGCTCTCCCCTGTCAACTTCAGTCAAATAGTTGCCACTTCATAGCTGTCTGCCATGAAATAATCACAGTCAAACGGCAGACTACTTGCGCGACAAATTTCCGGATTTTGGACAACCAAATGGGAAGATAACTGTAATCTGAGGCCTACCAACCACCTCGGCCTGTATATTTCACTCTCTGCATATACATACTCTCACTAAAGTTTACTGCAGTAGCTACTACGTTTTTAAACGATCTACTTTAATATCACCACGAAGAGGACAGTGAATAAGAACATGTTCTTCAGATTCTACATAATGAACATAGTTAAATCAGTTTTTGTGAATCTGCAAATGTTCCTATCTATTAGTTTCTAACCTTAAAGGCGCTGTACCACTACAAAACACTTATGGTGCACGTCGATGCGATTTAGGCATAAACGTAGCAACATAAAATCCAGTAGAAAAAGACATTTGTTCTTTTAATTTGGAAACCATCTAATGTTTTACTTTCCGTTTCTGTTATTGAAATTGGATTATTAAAAAATATTCATTGTATTGTTAAAATCCAGAGCACTAAATTGTCTGTGAAATCTAACATGCAAATGGTTACATTGTAAATCCGAGGTATTGTTGAACTATTCACAAACTAAAATTCAGCCTATTAAAATTAAGTTTGAGTTCTGCACCAATGCCTTGCTATAGCTACTGACTGCCTTACACCCACTGGTGTCCATTTTATATCTCCAACAGCAGCAGCATTTGGCGCACATTCTCGTAAACTCTGATGAGCATGGGTTTGATTTGCACCGCATTTACACATGGACATTCATTTAGTCCCCATATTGCAGCAGAATAGTCTACAACAGGCCACACAAGTGAATCATATAGCTTAGCAAAAGTTTGAAAACCGACGTTGCCCATAGATTTACATTTAGAGATGACGAGAACTAAAGCCCGTAGCATTTAGGTTGCAACATGCTTAGCCATAATACTAAAATCTAAATGTTCTGTCACAACCACACACATGTATGTGTATTGTTTCGATAGATCAAAAGAGGAAGCTCAACAAGTGATTACAGAATCATTTCTTGATATACATTTGTACTTGGATTTATAAAAGGTACAATCTGCGATTTGTTGTTATTTATAGACAGTTCATTAGTTTTACACCATATGGCTAAGGCATCCAAAACAAAATTGTAAGTCACTTTCCGTTATTGTTATAATAGTATAATACCATCAGCCTATATTAACATATTAATAAGTTCTCTTTCCAGTTCTAAACATATGTCAAAGCCTTAATGCTACCAAGACATTGATAAATATATTAAACAGCATTGGAGTCAAGATACACCCCTGTTTTAATCCAGAATGGACGTCAAACCAGTAAGTTTTGAAACCATTTATGAGTACACAATTCTTGACATTTCTATATATGGATGACTATATATCTATTTATCTATCCGTCTATCCATCCATCCATCTTTCTTTCTATGCATGTATCTACATCTATATATATATATATATATATATATATATATATATATATATATATATATATATATATATATATATATATATCCATTGGTCCATCCTCGTGTGTGTGTGTGTGTGTGAGTGTGTGTGTGTGGGTGTGTGTGGGTGTGTGTGTGTGTGTGTGTGTGCCAGTCGCGGGACATTGGTCCGTCGCATGTGACTTACACACCCACCACTCAAGCCTAGTTTGGTGTTCATCTGGGTTGGAGTTGGTCTGATGGCGTAACTACTACACCACCGAGACCCGTAGAATATCCACATTTCTGAAACACGGGTCACTCACCCATAACCACAATTTCACACTGTCGAATGTGTAATCAAAGTCACTCACCCACGACCGCTAACTATAGATGTAAGTCAGTGACCCATGGCCACTAGTTATCAACACAGGTCACTGACCCCTGACCCAAGCAAGTGGAAGTAGTGAGATGTCTTTGGATAATGCTGACTGGCTGTTTCGTCTCGAAGCAGACGTCACGGAAATACTCTGAGAGGCGGCGCACTTCAAACAGGTCCTTCAGCACGAGTGTTGCCAGAAGTGGTCGTGTACACAAATACGATGTCGCAAACACTGGACAGTCAACAGATCCGATAGTCGGATGCACTTAAATCCACTTAAACACGGGACCATTCTTAGTGGCGAAGAGAGGGGTGCGCGAAGGAGTCTTATTCACCACCAACTGAAAAGTGCACATTCAGAACAAGCTGTTATATCACATGCCTGACATGGGCGCAGCTGTCGATTTTCGCCAGCTCCTCCGACCGGGACAGGATCTGTTTTGGAGGTGGGGGTGGGGGTGAGAGCGGGGTTTCCCGCAAGGGAGCACAAGCAGCCCGATCAGGGTCGGTAGCGGGTGAGGGTTAATTGTGGTGCTATTGAATTTGAAAATGTCTCTTAGGATTAAAGTCAAATAGAAAATGTTGCGTAATTTCTTGAATGGTTCATCGAAATCGGTTGGTTTGATTTAGTTGATCGAAAAGTAGCTCCTTACTGGAACCTTGTCTCAAATGTGGCTGTGGTGGTTGGACTTCCATAGGTGTTCTGTGATTGGTCCTTTGGAGGACTCGATCGTGTGGGTGCGCCCTGAGAAGGACACGTTATTGAAGTCTTGTTGATAGTCCACTGACGCAAGTTGATCTGCAGTGTAATATACACTGAACACCAACAGGAATGCTGCTGTAATGTTCAGCTAAGATGTTAAAAACATAGGCTATACCCTAGTTTTTAAAGACTATCGGTTAAGTTTCACTATTAGACCTGTTTTTGATAACTGAAATTAGACATTCCTTGCCTTTTATTATATTATCCATTTCCGTACACCCGAAGTGTTTTTGGTCATCTTGTTGTTGCTAATGCCACAAAATGAATTTTTCATATTTAAAAAAAAAAAACGCGCGTACCTCTGGTTATAGGTAGAAGATTTAGACAATTTTTTAGATAATATTTCCCCGTTTGAACATCATAGACTCTTGTTTCACTCTTTAATAACTTTACCAGATGTATTGCAGGTTTGTAGATTAAAAATAGTGTCCATTTTCAAGGGTCTGAAACTAGGGTCTGTCACTTTTAAATTGTGTGTATTTGTTTTTGGTATTTGTCGGTGTTTGTTGTTTTGTTCGGGGATTTTTTTAATTTAATTTTTTTCGGGGGGGGGGGGGGTTTGGGGGTTGAATTTTTGGAGGGTTGTTGTTTTTGTTTGGGGGTTTGGTTTTTTTAATATTATTATTTATTTATTGGGGAGGAAGGGGTTAAGAAGCGATTACCATACCTTGACATTCAGTAGATTTACAATTTGACATACCTGTCATCATTTTACTAAGTTTAGTGTTTATAGTCCATAAATATATTCTAATTACAAACTAACCATAAAATGGAATTGCGTTTCCTTTGGTAATCAGTATATTTTCTGCTATTACTGCGGGTTTTGTTTATCGTTAACATACTCATTACTTACAATACAATATTTTACCTCAAAATATCAGCTTTGGCAATTTCCAGAAGTTTGAAGTACATCAAAGTGTAGCGGGTGTTTTCCGTCACAACCAAAGCCCCACGACTGGTATATCAAACTCCATGGTGTGTGCTGTCCTGTCTGTGGGGAAAGGATCCCTTGTATTTAATAAAAATAATGTGGAGTGTTTCCTCTGAAGACTGTGTCAGAATTATGAAATGTTTGACATTCAGTAGCCGATGAATACTCTCTCTATATATCTCTATCTCTTTCTCTCTCTCTCTCTCTCTCTCTCTCTCTCTCTCTCTCTCTCTCTCTCTCTCTCTCTTGTCTCTCTACGTGTCTGTCTGTCTGTCTCTATCTGTCTCTCTTTCTCTCTCTCTCTCTCTCTCTCTCTCTCTCTCTCTCTCTCTCTCTCGCAACACATATACTGAACAACAAAAGAAACTCACAAATTTATACCTAACATTAATTAGATATATTGACACACACCAAAACTAATGGGATTCAAACGGAATGAATTTAATTAAATCAATGAACACCAAATTCATATTCGCATTTCTTGTGTTGTACAGTATAATTCCAGAGTAAAATGTGGTGAGGTGCGTTATACAGACATTCCTTCCTGGAGGTATTTCCGGCATGCGCGTTCAAGGTAGTGCACACTATACAAACATCTAATTAAATCAATTCGTAGGAAAACTACGCAACCGGACATTAACGAATATTTAGATCTTGGATATGCTTGAGTCGACCGTTGATTACCGTGAACAGTTACTATTTATCAGTTCACTTGTGAAACAATTTAATTTATGAAACAATTTAATTTATAACCGAAACTTAATTCTAAATAGTTAAAGAAAGAAAGAAAGGCATGTTTTATTTAACGACGCACTCAACACATTTTATATACCGTTATATGCCGTCAGACATATGGTTAAGGAGCACACAGATATTGAGAGAGGAAACCCGCTGGCGCCACTTCATGGGCTACTCTTTCCGATTAGCAGCAAAGGATATTTTATATGCACCATTCCACAAACAGGGTAGTACATACCACTGCCTTTGATATACCAGTCGTGGTGTACTGGCTGGAACAAGAAATAGCCCAAAGAACCCGCCGCCGGGGATCGATCCCACATCGAGCGAACGTTGTACCACTGGGCTACGTCTCGCCCCACGATATAGTTAAAGAGACTGTGCGGAGTATAAAACACATTTCCTTATTCAGAATATCGGTGTCTTAATATTCAGTGTGTTTCTGGTCCGCCTAATGTATGTGGCAACCCAAATGGATTTTATCTTCCAGTAATTTAGTATATATGGAAAACAAAATTAGGATAACAATCTAAGCTAGTGTTGAGTATCCATCGGCATTAAATCACCAATCATCGGTTATAATCAGTTTGCACCAACCAATCACCTTTCGATTATATATTCGGTTAGAATTATAGGAACTTAAGATGGATATGAACTATACGGAGTCGACATCGATATTCAAACCAAGAAAGTGTGTAAATTGGGTAATTAGAATGGGGGAAACAGTTTAAGAATCAGTGCAGCAAACGCTCGACTAGAGACATTCTTCAGTAGATACGGCTGCGATATAAGTCAGTCGGTAATGCGCTCGCCTGGGGTGCTTTGGTCGAAGGATCGAATCTCTTCGGTGGACCCATTCTCTGATTGCCCCCCCCCCCCCCCATCTCAACCAGAGCCCTACTACTGGTATGAGTTGTATTGTCTGTGGGATGGTGCATACAAAAGAAAAAAGGGGAAAATCTAGCCGTTATCCTCGAAAGTCTTTGTGTCAAAATGTTTAGCATCCAATGGCCGATGATTAATAAATCATTGTGCTCTAGTGTTGCCTTTAAACTGACCGATGTGATGGTTGATGATAAAAATCTATAATCGGCCAAAAGAGAACAGTGAAGTGGATTAAGTACAAGCACACTGTTCTTAGCACACACCTGATCTATATCGGCTGTTTGTCCAGGATCGAACATTAATAGTTGTTAGTGGTTGGTCAGTTTTCAATTCTGTGTATTTACTTTACAAGATATTACACATTGGTGAAGCCAGGATTTTATATTGGGGGTCACCAACATTGGTGGAGGTTGTGGGCATGGCCAACCACATTGTCTATGAGTCGTGCTATGAGGCAAATATGAAAGGTGCTATGGGACAAGAAAAAGAGTTGTGATTGTCTGGCAATTTGTTGCGATGTAGATTAGCCAAATGTTCACAGACAGACTGAGTGAAGGATGTGGAGGCATGACATCAATGCTGCTTCAAATGGGGATCAAAACCAGGCAACAGCAAAGCACATTTACTTTTCATCGTTTTAGTGACGGACTAGCTGACAAGCATTCTATGACGTTGTCCATAGTGTTACCATTCTATGACGTTGTCCATAGTGTTACCATTCTATGACGTTGTCCATAGTGTTACCATCCAACAACGTTCACAGTGTTACCATTCCGTGACGTTGTCCATAGTGTCACCATTCTATGACGTCCATAGTGTTACCATTATATGACGTCAGTGTTACCATTTTATGACGTTGTCCATATTATTACCATTATATGATGTTGTCCATAATTTTACCATTCTGTGGATGTTGTCCATAGTGTTACCATTCTATGACGTAGTCCATAGTGTTACCATTCTATGACGTCCATAGTGTTACCATTCTATAACGTTGTCCATAGTGTTACCATTCTATGACGTCCATAGTGTTACCATTCTGTGACGTTGTCCATAGTGTTACCATTCTATGACGTCCATAGTGTTACCATTATATTACGTTGACCATAGTATTACTATTCTATGATGTTGTTCATAGTGTTACCATTCTATGACGTTGTCCATAGTGTTACCATTCTATGACGTCCATAGTGTTACCATTCTATGACGTTGTCCATAGTATTACTATTCTATGATGTTGTTCATAGTGTTACCATTCTATGACGTTGTCCATAGTGTTACCATTCTATGACGTCCATAGTGTTACCATTCTATGACGTTGTCCATAGTGTTACCATTCTATGACGTCCATGGTGTTAACATGCCATAGTGTTACCATTATGTGACGTTGTCCATAGTGTTACCATTCTGTGACGTTGTCTATAGTGTTATCATTCTGTGACGTTGTCCATAGTTTTACCATATCAAGAGTAACAGCACGGACAGATGTCAATTTTAAATATTTTTGCAATAATGTAAACAAGGTCCAGGTGAAACAGAATTCCTAGTTCGAACATAGTGTGTTATTAAACACAATGATCTTCCTTATCTGTTTTAATATTTAATTTCTGATTTAGGCACATCTAAAACCAGCAGTAGAATGCGCGTGTATGCAAAGAAATACTTCATCAGATTTGAGTCGAGTGGTCAAAAATACTCATTTAATGCTGAATTCTAATGTTAGGAAAGGAAGGGTTGAAGATCCCTTGTAGGAAGTACACCAAGAGCAGGTTCACGGGGTATCATTGAGAAAATCGTAGAATGCTGGTAACAATAGGAACATATTTGTAAGGGATACACATATTTAGTTAAACATTTCTAAAATATAATTGTCAGAAATAAAGTTTAATAGAACGGTATGGCATAATTCAATTCGTTTTAAGTATAACAATAATAATATTGATTTTACTTTAAAAATTAAATTTGAATGTATAGTCCTGTTTTTTTACTTTCATCTTCTTTCTGGGTGTCCTATGTTTCCATCCAAAGATTTAACAATGAAATATATATTTTTTTAAAAGCTTTATAGGTTATTAAACATCAGTGTTATAGGTTTTAAAAGGTGCCAACTATTGATGTTTAAAGCAATATTCAAAAATTGAGTAGGAGGTTTACCTTTTCACTGAAGTTAGCCAATATCCATACGGTAAGGGGTGTGGAATATCAGCGATTCCGTACCCATACTTTACAAAACATATATAATTCCATATTCAGCGAGGTTATCGTTATTTGTTTGGCCATCCGATATACTAGTTTTAAAGATTAATTTCAAACTCCATTGAATGTATGTTCTGTTCCGTTTTCTACTTATAATCTTTCATTATTTCCTTCTTTTTTTTCCCCTTCCTTTCATGTTTTTCAAATTTCATGAAACTGCTAAATTGTATGATATGTGTATATAGTATTATTACATCTTCAATATGTTATCTAATTGTGAGCAATTTTATGTTTACAAATGATATCAAAGAAATATTGCTGCATTTTTATGCAACAAGTGAATCTGTGATGTCAGTTAAATTAAACTAGAGTCATCATAATATCCACACATTAAAATATCAACGCATGAAAACATCAATACATTAAAATATCAACACTGTAAATTATCAATACTATAAAATATCAACACAGCACAATATCAACACATTGAAGGCACTTTCGAGACTGGGTCTTTTCCACGACTGCTAGGACAATTTGGAAAGAATAAAAACTCGGCTAATGTTAGCGCTTCGATATCGTAAAACCATCGCACGCTATAATATCACTATAGTGTGTGTTATAGTGCGTCATAGTCTACGATGATTTCATGATATCATATCGCAAAGATAGCTTCGAAAATTTGTAGCCTGGTCGACAATATCGAGAGAACCACAAGAACGTGTACCCTGTGTATTATGAATGAATGAATGAATGAATGAATGAACGAATGTTTAACGACACCCCAGCAAGAAAAAATGCATCGGCTATTTGGTGTGAAACTAAAGTAGATGAGTACATGAAGTGATGATCAACCAAAATTAAAGTTATTTTGATGTAAAGAACTGTGCTAAAAATACAAATATCACAGATAAGTAAAATTAAAATTTAGAATAAAATTCAGTACTACGAAGAAATTGCAATAAGATTACATATTGTCACACAAAAAAAAGTAGCTGTGTCCCTAATTGCATCGCTTATACAGAAGGATTTAAAAGGTCGTAAGTGAATCACACATACCAATTTGCACGAAAATAGACGTAACTGACACATACGACTTTCCTCCGATTTGCTTGCTGTCCATTATGTGTGCTATATAATTATGTCTGACATAGGTCGTATGTGCCAAAAACGACACATATGTATTCTTTGTTATCGGTTTGTGATAATAATTACAAATGCGAAGTACAATAGAGCATACATTAAGTCAATATTTTTATGTGCTTGAATCCTAAAAATAATATGACTTTTGTCGTTGTGAGAGCCCGGTCTATTTAAGAAAAACATTTGGTACTGCATGCAACGAACCATTTGGCAACAGACAAGAATGGTGTCTGTATATATAAATAGGAATTGCAGTAACATTAATGTTTGTATGGTTTGCTATTTTATGTGCACCATAATTATAATAATAAACATGTTTTGGTGAATTTTCTTGAAAAACAAATATCTATTTTGAAATGTTTTTAATTGAAGCAAAGTTTCCAACATGTAATTTGTATCTGTAGATACAATTTTAATTCATAATAATGTTGTATGTGGCATATACGACCAAAGTGCAAACATAATCACACTGATTTTGGATATACATGTATTTAGTTATATGTTACGGTGATCAAGTTCCGCCTTTCAGCTGCCTTTGGAGATCTACAGGATTGCCCTAATGTAGGCATTATGGATTAACAGTATTGCACATACAAACGTCATTGCAAGTTATCCAGGACAAAGTCCAGTAACAAAAGACAGTGTAATCAGACGTAAGGTTAAAAGGTGAATAAAGTGAATGTGGCCTGAACATAAACGACAGCAAGATCTATGAACTTTGATTAACTTTACAGTTAACAAATATTTGCAACAGAATATCCCTGTCCTGAGTCAGACACCCGATCCTATCGGAGGCCGGACTCGGGAAAGGCGTGTTCGAAACCCTAAGCTCAGCAACAGAATGTTGAACGTGAACATGATACAACACACACACACACACACACACACACACACACACACACACACACACACACACACACACACAAAATTAGCACAGCATAGCACACACAACAGGACATGAACATAAGATAACTCACACAACAGGACCTGAACATGATATATAGCATACATAACAGAACTTGACACATCAATGACAACAAGACCTGAACATAACATAGCAAAAAGTTGAACATGAGAAAATAATCACCATAGAAAATGAACGTGGCATAGCACTTGAGACAGTTTATTTGTTTGTTTTGTTTAACACCACTAGAGCGCATTGATTAATTAATCATCGGCTATTGGTAACATTTTGTAATTATGATTCATAGTCATCAGTGGAAACCCACTACATTTGTCCTAATGCAGCAAGGTATCTTTTATATGCACTTCCCCACAGACAGGACAGCACATACCACGGACTTTATCCAATCACTTGCGACAGAACCTGAACATGATATAGCACTCACAACAGAACCTGAACATAATAGAGAACTCACAACAAAATCTGAACATGACGTGTCACACACAACAGAACCTGAACATGACATAGTACACACACAACAGAACCTGAAGAAGAACATAACAGAACACACATAGTGACATACAACATACCATGATCAAGAAATGGCACACACAAGAGAACTTGAACATGACATATCACTCACAACAGACAGAAACCAGATGATTGATCACTAAACACTCAACAAAATACGGAGAGAACACTGAAATATTACTCAAATTAAAGGGACATTCCTGAGTTTGCTGCAATTTTTAACATGTTATTGACTAACAGAGACTCTTTAACGACTGTAGTTATGTAATTACATATCAAGTATATTTTTCTGCATAAAATATTAGTGGTTGTATATTAAACGTGTTCTGATGGTTCTAACTAGGTAAAATTTCATTTTATTTCCTTCAAACAGGTCCTTCAGCACGAGTGTTGCCAGAAGTGGTCGTGTACACAAATACGAAATTATTTGAAGACAACATCCAGTTCGGGCTTCTTACAAATATTAAGACGACCAAAAACGCATTGAATATACAAACACTGATATGCTAAACAAGAAAATATATTTAATATGTCAGTCTAATCGTAGAAATATTAGTTGGAAATATCTTACAATGCAGCAAACTCAGGAATGTCCCTTTAAGGTGCCCTTTTAAAACTGTTCACACTCCGTAGAAAAACCATGTTTTTGCCCCTGTAGTTTTAAAAATTACATTGACAACAAAAATGTATATAAAATGTAGCACCTGTCTTACCAAAATAACCATCCAGAACTGTTTTCGTTTCATCTACTCCTTCGATAGGTCTGCCACGGAGTTTATACGTCAGTTGGTGGGCGGGGTTATAGCATGGATAAGTTGTCGGAGGTTTCGTTTATAAGGTACGGTGTTAGTTTTCGCATGCTTCAATCGACGTCAAAGCTGAAAGATGTTTGTATGTTGGAAACGTTTTGTTGTTTCAGTTTCTTCATACTCCTGTTGCTACGTCTGGACCAGTGAGATGACGTTATTCTGTAATGAATGTAACGGAAATTATATGTGTGTGTGTGTGTGTGTGTGTGTGTGCGCGCGTTGTGTGTGTGTGTGTGTGTGTGTGTGTGTGTGTGTGTGTGCGCGCGTGTGTGTGTGTGTGCGCGCGCTGTTTTATTGGTTGTTATGTTCTGAATTATATACATGTATTGTAGTATACATTTTGAGAGAGAGAGAGCTAAAAGTGAGACGTTTTTATAATGTGAATGCTATGTTCTGGATGATACACGATATACTATACTATATAGTATATTATATCGTGTATCATCCAGAACATAGCATTCACATTATAAAAACGTCTCACTTTTAGCTCTCTCTCTCAAAATGTATACTACAATACATGTATAATTATATATGACATTGCTCAAACTGATACGTTTTCATAATATGAATGTCATGTTCTGCATGATACATTATAATATATATATATATATATATGTATATATATATATATAGTGATGTTTCAAAATTTGCTGCACATTAATTCCAAACGTTTACTTTCGCTTCGCACCGAGTGTTTGAATGTACACATTCTTAGCTACGGTCCATTGGGCTTACATGTTTACTGATGTCCCGATGGCCGAGTGGTCAAATGTCATGCGAATCAGTGCAGTAGGTTCAAATCGTGCCCATTGACATTTTGTGTTTTTAAATATAAATCAATATTATGTTGTGAATGTTACTTTATAATATATATTTTGTTTCATGCAGATTCGTAGTGACGTTGGTCCATGTGAAGGCCCATTGAAAATATGACTGATACATTAAAGACCGTGGTTTGTATTGTCTTGTCTGAGGGGTATGAAAGATTCATCGTTACTGTTCAGTAGGAGTAGCCTATGTCATCGTATCTGGCTTCCTCTATCACTCTAGACGCTAAGTTATCGTTATACAAACATTCCTTTCCTTCCCAAACCCTGTGTCAGAACAACCATACTGACTGGTGTGGAAAAACACAATAGTGTGGAGCGCAGTGGATGTGTTGGAGTCTCTGCCAGAATTTCTAGAGGTTGTAGGATCGAAACCCGGCTCGGTGTATTCGTTGATTCCTTTAAGACTGGAGGATATTCTTTTGTAGACCAAGATAACAGCAATAGATTATGTGGGGACTACAAAATGTTAACTTGAATATCGTCCTTATTTCCAATATAGATTCAATGACAATGCATTTTGTACACTTCTGTCCAATCTGGAGAGTCTGTCCAGGACCGGGGGTAATGGTTTGTTGTTTGTGGTTGATCAGAGAGATGTTAGGGTAGTGGTCTAGTGGACCTCTGGCTGAGGTAGTAGTCATAATATGTGTTAAATCGATTTGGCCTCACCCCGACACCCTCCTGTCAGCCTAACAGTTGGTTAATTGTGGCCCACTGAGTCACGTGACACAAGAACCCATGACAAGTACATTCGGTTCGTTACAAAAATGGAATATATAGAATAAATCACTATCTCATTTTTAATATAACATTGCATGGTGGTTTTGTTGGTCTGATTTAAAAGACAAAATATAGTATCAAACTTCGTTTATTGTATGGGTTGTTGTTGTTTTTTTTAAATTACAAAAGATTAACAATTTGTTGGACGGCAACGTGAGAGTAAAATGGCATTGTAGCTAGCAAAAAGTCCACAGACAAAATGGTTGATTATTAATGTTCATGACGACAGCTTCACTCGACACCGAATGCACTGGTGGTTTTGATGGTAAACTGACTAACTGGGTGAATGATGTGTAGCTTGGTTTCAGTTCTGCTTCAAGTGTGTATCAAAACCACAAAATGGCAAAGCCTGGTTCTGACGTCAGCGTAGATCCTCGAGATAACGATTGTTTTGTCGTGGTATTCTAATACACATGGCAGACAGTAAGCGTAACATAAGTACAGCGTGCACAATCCTATCTGTAGAAGAATCTAACAATGAACAATCTGCACAGTGTCACGTTTGTCACGAATAATACCAAATGTGTCTCAAACCATGTCATTTGCATCATGGACAATTGCCGGGGTCCGACGTCACAAATCATGTTATATCAACCAGGTCACGGATAAAGTTATCTACGTCACAAATGATGTCGACCACGTCACAAATAATACGAACCACGTCACAGGTAAAGCCATCTACGTTGAAAATCATGTCATCCACGTCACAGGTAAAGCCATCTACGTTACAAATCATGTCTTCCACGTCAAGAGCGCCGCTATCAATGTTTTTAACAAACTCTAAATCTCCTTTGCTGATTTAGTTTTTCCTGTATCTGTGGTAAATGTTTTTTGAAGTTGTTTCAGAAGTTGTTGAGATCTGTAAAGATCCAAATATTAATTTTGTCATATAATTATTTAGAAACTAAATGATCTTAAATGAAAACACAACATATGATGTACATTGTTCTACAAAACATTTTAGATAATAATAATTCCTATTAGTAGTAGTAGTACATGTTGTGGTATTTTAATATATGTTAGATTTCATAGTAATTTTGAACTTTGTTGTAAAAAAATTTCAAACATTTTAAAGACAATGTTTTATATTGTAATATACGGGAGGTTTCTTTTACAAATAAAATCATTGCTATTGTTTTTGATATGTAAAAAATACAATATAATATGTATATTAACAGGATAGATGTTATTTATTATTGTTATGTGAAAATTCTGAAAACGATCGAAAACGAGAGAGAGAGAGAGAGAGAGAGAGAGAGAGAGAGAGAGAGAGAGAGAGAGAGAGAGAGAGAGAGAGAGAGAGAGAGAGAGAGAGAGAGAGAGAGAGAGAGAGAGACTGAGAGACAGAGATACAGACAGAGACAGAGAGACACAGACAGAGAGAGAGGGAGACCGGGAGAGAAACAGTCCGAGGGAGGGAGATAGCGAGGGAAACAGCTAGGGAGAGGGAGGAACCTCAGACAGGTACAAATATAGAAACACCGAGGGACCAAGCAACTCACCCGAACAGACGGCTGTTAATAGACTGGACGTCATCTCAGTCACGCCTTCTGGGTGTGCAGTGTTGAAGACGTTCTCTCGCTGTGACGCCATTCTGCTCAGAATCTCCCTCGAGTTGTGAGCAACCCCGAGATCCACCACGACCACCTCGATGCCGTCGTAACGCGCGCTCTGGGCCTCGCGCATAATCCCGAACCTGTCCAGCGTCATGGACTCGTGGTCCAGGAACAGCACGGCCACCTGATTCACGTTCGGTCGTCTGCTCCTGGCGTCACGTGCCTTGGCGCGCATATCCTTCAGCATATTGAGGTAGGTGTCTGGGCGTGTGGACGTCGTGTCTCCTAACTCGGTGCACAGGTCTCCCGGGGCCTGCAGAGTCGTAGTTTCCGCGGTGCACGCTCCTATCAAGAGACTGACGGTCAGTCTCCCCGGTCCGGCCTGGATTTTGGACACAATTTCCTGTGTGATGAATAAAGAGGCGTCTGCACCTCGTGGTCCAGCCACAAACAAAAGATCAGCTTCCGTCTGAACTGCGCATCCTGCAAGAACATTCAGAGTTAATTATATAAACTATTCAGTAAAAAAAAGGAAAGAAATATTTGTTAAATGACACTTTAGCATGTTTTTTGAATTCCAAATTACCTACTCCTGTCGATAAAGCAACAAAGAGTATTTTACACACGGACTGGCAACTGCAATATGAATCAGCGTAGTAGGTTCGAAGTAACACTTTTGGTTTTATATAATATGCTCATTCCATTGGACAGGGCAGTAAACACCAAGGGCGGGTCCTGGGGAAGAATCAGTGGAGGTGACCCATCTAAAAATAAAAATTGCATACATTTCTGTGAACAATTTTTCAGGAAGTGGTCAAAGTACCTTTTTGGCTTGGTCCCCTCCCTAAAATATCCCCTGGATCCGCCCTTGCAAACTACGGTTTTTGTCGTACGACACATGGTTGGCATGGTGTTCAGCAATGAAGGCCGTTATGATAGGAATATAGGAATTGTTTGAACCTCAGAATATATTAAACTTTGTTTTGTTTAACGACATCATTAGAGCACAATGATTTATTAATCATCGGCTATTGGATGTCAAACATATGGCAATTTTGATATATGCTTTTTGACATGTAGAGAGGAAACACGCTACATTTCTAGCAAGGGATCTTTTATAAATTATGCATAATCCCTCAGACAGGATAGCACATGCCACGGCCTGTGACATACCAGAATGTATTAAACATCTCCGTATACTGAAACTCATTAAGTACTTGTCTGTGCGTTCTTGTTTCCAGTACTGTGTAGAAATCGGTCTTAGATAACAGATTTGTTCTGCTTATGTAGTCTTACTTTTGTAATACGTTTTATGGACGAATGTGTTACTACCGCCGCCCCCTCCACATCTTTGACGAATATAATATGTATTGCCCCCCCCCCCCCCCCCCCCCCCACCCCCCATCCCCATCCCCCGACTCACCCAATAGAAAGGCGGCTTAATAAATAGCTGCCACCTGCATAAGAGCTGGAAACTGAAAAGCAAGTCTTACTATCTCGTCCTGCCAGGGGCGGAAGTTGACAGATTCTAGAGGGGATCTCGTTGTATAGTCGATCCAAGCCGCGGTAGTTGGTGGTGTTGAACATGAACCTGTCATCTGGGTCACTAGCTATCGCCCGCCATTCCCGCTCATCTGTGTACTGCCCCACGCCGATCACGAATAGGTAGAAACCTTCTCGACGTGCCGTTTCCGCTTCCGCCGCGGTTGCAGCCAGATCTTGGGAGTATCCGTCAGTGATGATGACAATGACTTTGGTGATGTCGCGGCGGAACTCGTCATTCGTTCTGACATGACGTATGGCCCCGTCGGTGTTGGTGACTCCGGTCAGGTAGGGAATATTGTGCTCGTTTATCGCCTCGAGTAATTCCCCCTTGCTGCGGTAACGGTTAAGGTCAAAGGCCACCTGGTACGAGCGACTGAATACCAGAGCTCCGACGTGCGTATTTCTGGGCGATATATCGAACCGATTCACGACTTGCCGGACGAACTCCCGTTGTCTTTCATAGTCCTCGATAAATATACTGGTTGAAGCGTCCAGAATGAAATAAATATCGGCAACTTTATTCACGCACTGAGGTATAGCAAGCATCTCTAAAAACAAAAAAGTAATATTATACTCACAAAACTAACAAACTCACGCATGCCATGCATATGTACGCACACACACACACACGCACACACACACACACGAGCAGTTTGCTTCAGTTATACCAGTAACATACTTGTCTGTCTGTCTGTCTCTCTCTCTCTCTCTCTCTCTCTCTCTCTCTCTCTCTCTCTCTCTCTCTCTCTCTCTCTCTGCGCCATGAACGTATGTATGTGTGTGTGTTTGTGCGCGTGTGTGTGTGTGTGTGTGTGTGTGTGTATGTGTGTGTGTGTGCAAACAGGTAAATAGAGACAGACGAACAGACAGACAGTCAAACAGACAGACAGACGGACAGACAGAGAGACGAACAAGTTATTTATTTCTCAGGCGACTGTTTTCTAAATTGCACACAAAAGTGTGGGGTTGTGGGGTTTTGTATTATTTGTGTTGGTTTGGTTTTGGGTTTTTTTGTTTGTTTGTTGTTGTTGTTGTTGTTGTTTTTTGGGGGGTTGGTTTTTTAGTGTTATTTCCAAAATACTTTTAATTTTCTTCTTGCGTCAAACCAAACTGAAATGATTTTCAGTGGGATTTTTTACGGCGGATGGGACGGACTATAAGTAGGGGTACCTGGAGAATGTTGCGGCTCTTCAACCGTCCCTGGGAATCCTCTACCACCGCCTGTAGAAACAAAATACAAATACAGAATCATTGTTTGCCAGACGTGTCACTAGTATCCATATGAGCAGTTCTGTGTATTCATGAAATTGTAATCCAGTTTTAAACATTCATTTCAAATTCTCTATAATATATGTCCTTGTTGTTGGTGGTGGTGGTGGTGTAACATTATATTTATAAATGAAATAAAAATAAACTATAACACTGCACTTGTTATACAATAGGTGAACTTATAATATCAATTAAATCGGAACCAATTACTGGTTTAAAGGAACTGCAATTTTGAGATGTTTCCGACTGATAAACCCTTTTCAACGACAAACATTTCATATTAAATATACCCTCTCTTTTCTCTCTCTCTCTCTCTCTCTCTCTCTCTCTCTCTCTCTCTCTCTCTCTCTCTCTCTCTCTCTCCCCTCTCTCTCCGCTCTCTCTCTCCCCCACTCTCTCTCTCTCTCTCTCTCCCTCCTCTCTCTCAGTCTCTCTCTCTCTCACCTCTCCACTCCTCCTCCTCTTCTCTTCCTCCTCTCTCTCCTTACTCGTACTGTCTGTCTCAGAGTTCCTCAGGTAGAAAAGCAAATAGACACTGTCATGTCTCAGAGGCAGGTAAAAAAGCACATAGACAGACAGATATAGACAGGTGCAGACAGATATAGATAGGTAGGTAGGTAGGTAGGTAGGGTAGGTCGGTAGGTAGGTAGGTAGGTCGATAGATAGATAGATAGATAGATAGATAGATAGATACTTCTGGAAACAATCGTGCTACCTCTGTAAAAAACAAACATACACCTACAGAAACGTTGCTAACATAATGTATATACCAAGTAGAAGCAGTATTGTGTATTCAGTAAATTCAGTAAATTCAGTAAATTCAATATATGTTATGTTCTATTCCATTTTTTAGTTATTAATTTATTTCTGTATTCTCTCTCTCTCTCTCTCTCTCTCTCTCTCTCTCTCTCTCTCTCTCTCTCGTCTCTCTCTCCCTCTCTCTCTCTCTCTCTGCGCCATGAACGTATGTATGTGTGTGTGTTTCTGCGTGTGCGTGTGTGTGTGTGTGTGTGTGTATGTGTGTAAACAGGTAAATAGAGACAGACGAACAGACAGACAGTCAAACAGACAGACAGACGGACAGACAGAGAGACGAACAAGTTATTTATTTCTCAGGCGACTGTTTTCTAAATTGCACACAAAAGTGTGGGGTTGTGGGGTTTTGTATTATTTGTGTTGGTTTGGTTTTGGGTTTTTTTGTTTGTTTGTTGTTGTTTGTTGTTGTTGTTTTTGGGGGTTTGGTTTTTTAGTGTTATTTCCAAAATACTTTTAATTTTTCTTCTTGCGTCAAACCAAACTGAAATGATTTTCAGTGGGATTTTTTACGGCGGATGGGACGGACTATAAGTAGGGGTACCTGGAGAATGTTGCGGCTCTTCAACCGTCCCTGGGAATCCTCTACCACCGCCTGTAGAAACAAAATACAAATACAGAATCATTGTTTGCCAGACGTGTCACTAGTATCCATATGAGCAGTTCTGTGTATTCATGAAATTGTAATCCAGTTTTAAACATTCATTTCAAATTCTCTATAATATATGTCCTTGTTGTTGTTGTTGGTGGTGGTGTAACATTATATTTATAAATGAAATAAAAATAAACTATAACACTGCACTTGTTATACAATAGGTGAACTTATAATATCAATTAAATCGGAACCAATTACTGGTTTAAAGGAACTGCAATTTTGAGATGTTTCAACGACAAACATTTCATATTAAATATACCCTCTCTTCTCTCTCTCTCTCTCTCTCTCTCTCTCTCTCTCTCTCTCTCCTCTCTCTCTCTCTCTCTCTCTCTCTCTCTCTCTCTCTCTCTCTCTCTCTCTCTCTCTCACAGTCTTTCTCACTTCCTCAATCTCTCTTTTACTCGTACTGTCTGTCTCAGAGAGGCAGGTAGAAAAGCAAATAGACAGACATGCAGGTAGACATGCAGACAGATATAGATAGGTAGGTAGGTAGGTAGGTAGGGTAGGTCGGTAGGTAGGTAGGTAGGTCGATAGATAAATAGATAGATAGATAGATAGATAGATAGATAGATACTTACCCATTCCTGGAAACAATCGTGCTACCTCTGTAAAAAACAAACATACACCTACAGAAACGTTGCTAACATAATGTATATACCAAGTAGAAGCAGTATTGTGTATTCAGTAAATTCAGTAAATTCAGTAAATTCAATATATGTTATGTTCTATTCCATTTTTTAGTTATTAATTTATTTCTGTATTCCTTTTCTTTTTAATAAGTTCTATATTATTATATTATTTGTGATGTGCATATACATGTAGTAATATTAAATCTTCGGGATTTTTTTTTATCTAATTCTGAGTAATTGTTTGCCTTACAAATGAAATAATACAATTCTATGTTTACAAATAATATAGCATTGTTCATGGAACAAGTGAACTTAAAATAAACACAAGCCATTACTAATATCAACACATTAAAATATCAAAACATTAAAATATTAACACAAAATATCACCACATTAAAATATTAATATTTTAAAATATCAATACTTTAAAATAATAACATAGTAAAATATGAGCACATTAAAATAACAATACAATAAAGATACTTACGAGAGTGGGTCTTCTCTAAGACTTCTAGCCCAATCTGGAAATAATAAAACTCGGTTAGTGGCATTAATCTCGTCAATAGAAACCAGTAATACCAGTAATAATCATAATAAAAATAATGTATTAAATTAGCTTACATTATGTTGTATCATTATTTATCATGCAATCTAACAAGAATAGTCAGAAAATCATTATTTGTTCCAGGTTTTTGAAATTTAATTGAGTACCATCAACCTAGCAAAGATTTTGAAGTATGACGTCATAGAAAATACATAACGCCATATTTGTATGACGATAGCAACATTATGACATATTCAAAACAAGTTTCCAAACTCTAATTCGTGTGTCTGTGTGTGTGTGTGTGTGTGTGTGTGTGGTCTGTGTGTGTGTGTGTGTGTGTGTGTGTGTATGTGTGTGTGTGTGTGTGTGTGTGTGACTGTTTGTGTGTGTGTGTGTGAATGTGTGTATGTGTGTGTGTATGTGTGTGTGTTTGTGTGAGTGTGTGTGTGTGTGTGTGCGTGTGTGTGTGTGTGTGTGTGTGTGTGTTCGTGTGTGTGTTTTATATATTTATTGTGACTCAATATGTTATTTATACTGAAATGAATAGTTTAAAGAGTGCGATATTGGAAATATAGTCTAATAAATACACCAGCTGAATGGGGCTTGTGTCACGAGAACTATATTTTTGGTCTATAACCGAAATAAAAATTTCCCTAGTCATATTTTGCCAATATATATAGTTAAGTCCGGATAAAATGTTTTATTTTATAAGACTTCCGATTGGTTAATATTATGTCACGTGTGATTCGGTTTGAGATCATCTTGCATTGCTCTGTGGTTTGGCGAGTCCATAAATCAGAAAACTGCACTATTTCCGGTCTAATCCAGTTAGTATTGACCAATAAACGACATCGGTTTGTTTCGACAGAATTCGGAAAAGGACGTCGTGTTTCACGATGACGTCATTCTGCTTGCTAGATTGTATAGTAGGCCTACTCGATTGCTTATACGTAATTTCTGTTTTTTATTTCTTTTACTGAATTGACTGAAGTAATACAACAACTATGGCACTATGATAAGACCAATGTGATGTTCTATGGAGCGCAATTAGATATAGATATCGACCTCTGCCCTCGGTCAATATTTCTTTTCTTTCTTTTTTTGTCTTTCTTTCTTTTTATTATTTTTTCTCTTTTGTTCTTTTTTTGTTTTCTTTTATGGGTTTTGTTTTTTTGCTACATAAAACATCATATCGGTCTCATCAGTGCCATAATTGTTTTAAAATTTACTTGTACAAACCAAAACGACGCTTCCTCAGTTTCTTGTCGTTAACCTTAATCAAACGAGTGTGACATGCTAACGTCTGGAGAATGCAGTGATCGAGACTATACTCATTGTGGCTATGTACTACGTGAAGGTCGCATGGTTCTGTGGGACAGACGCATATTCAATCATATTATTCATGAGTGCGTCCCATCACAGCTGTATACTAGTGTATTTCATTATATTATTCATGAGTGCGTGCCATCACAGCCGTATACTAGTGTATTGCATTATATTATTCATGAGTGCGTGCCATCACAGCCGTATACTAGTGTATTGCATTATATTATTCATGAGTGCGTGCCATCACAGCCGTATACTAGTGTATTGCATTATATTATTCATGAGTGCGTGCCATCACAGCCGTATACTAGTGTATTGCATTATATTATTCATGAGTGCATGCCATCACAGCTGTATACCAGTGTCTGCGCTTAACTTCTTTTTTTTGAGTTGCCATCCGGTCAAGTGGTGACGTTGAGCACTGGTATAACCGACACAACCCCTTCCTTCCCCCAACCCATCTCAATGAAATAATAATAATTTAAAAAAAACGTAAAATATTTCAGTGGATACGATTTGTGACGTGTACACATAACCAGGGCTGAATCTTGTCGACATGAATTTGTGCCCAATTTTACATGCCACTTAACTTACCTTACACCTATTCTTATATTGGGCATATGTTTATATGTAAAAGCAGACCTACACTTTTTCATGGTGCAAAGTAGGCTACATAGCTGTACTTTTATTTATTTATTAATTATTGATTAAAAAAAAAAAAAAAAAAAATCGGTCGCCAGGCGGGCAACCTTACTGTGGGTTTTCAGTCGCCCGTCGTCGTTTTCAGTCGCCAGGGGCGATCGGGCGACAGTTAAGTTCGAATCCTGGTATATTAGTATATTGATTATATTATTCATGAGTGCATGCCATCACAATGGCTGTCCTCCTACGAACAAGCATCTGCTATTGACTGCCTAAAACATCCGTTCGACTCTGAGTTGTGCGGAGATACGAGTTTCATCAGTTTTTTCATTCAGAAATATGTTCTATACATTCACTATGCATTGTATCAAAACTATTGATAGTTGAGCAAACAATTGGGATAGTCACTGATAGACGAATTTAACTACTATCGCAATATATCGTGAGTTCGATATATGGACACACTCCTACCTTACAAAACCCTGCACCCTCCTTAAGAAAACCATCCATCCGTCCTGGCATTTTTTAAAATTACATTGATATAAAAAAAAAACATGCAATAGCATATATAAAAATGAAGAGTCTTACCAAAACAACCAATAACCTGTAGATTTTAGTCATCTTGGACTGCGTTCGTTTCGTCTACTTCTTGAAGAGATCCGCGACTGTTTGACGGTTCCATATGTCAGTTGGTGGGCGGGCCCGAGTAAGTAATCGCTTTCTTTCTTCGTATCAAGGTAAGGTATTAGTTTTCATATTCTTCAGTTGATGTCAAAGGTCAAATATGATCGTGTTCCTGCAGCTTTTTGTTCTCTCTCTCTCTCTCTCTCTCTCTCTCTCTCTCTCTCTCTCTCTCTCTCTCTCTCTCTCTCTCTCTCTCTGTCTCTCTCTCCTTCCTCCGTCCCTCCTTCCCTCTCTCTCCTTCCTCCCTCCCTCCCTCCCTCTCCCTCTCTCTCTCTCTCTATCTCTCTCCCTCCCCCTCTCTCTCTCTCTCTCTCTCTCTCTCTCTCTCTCTCTCTCCTCTCTCCTCTCTCTCTCTTCTCTCTCTCTCTTGTCTCCGTCTCCTTCTCCTCTCCTTTCCTTCCCTCTCTCTCCCTTCCTCCCCCTCTCTCTCTTCTTCTTCTCTCCTCTCTCTCTCTCTCCATAGTCAGCCAATTCTCTACTCTCTCTCCTCCTCTCTCTCTCTCCATCTCGCTCTCAATCTCTCTCTCGATCTCATCGATCATCTCATCTCTCCACTCTCTCTCTCTCTTCTCTTGCGTGTGCTGTACCTCACCGTGGTGCAGGGGTGTAACATTCTCATTGATAATGGGCCATACAGCCACAAAATTGAAGTTTAGA
>NC_054700.1:3404863-3447363 GCF_016097555.1 Gigantopelta aegis | reverse complement strand
TCCACGTCACAGGTAAAGCCATCTACGTTACAAATCATGTCGTCACGTCACAGGTAAAACCATCTAGTTTATAAATCATGTCGTCCACGTCACATGTAAAGCCATCTACGTTACAAATCATATCGTCACGTCACAGGTAAAACCATCTACGTTACAAATCATGTCGTCACGTCACAGGTAAAACCATCTACGTTACAAATCATATCGTCACGTCACAGGTAAAACCATTTACGTTACAAATCATGTCGTCACGTCACAGGTAAAACCATCTACGTTACAAATCATATCGTCACGTTACAGGTAAAACCATCTACGTTACAAATCATGTCGTCACGTCACAGGTAAAACCATCTAGTTTATAAATCATGTCGTCACGTCACAGGTAAAACTATCTACGTTACAAATCATGTCGTCACGTCACAGGTAAAACCATCTAGTTTATAAATCATGTCGTCCACGTCACAGGTAAAACCATCTAGTTTATAAATCATGTCGTCCACGTCACAGGTAAAGGCATCTACGTTACAAATCATATCGTCACGTCACAGGTAAAGCCATCTACGTTACAAATCATGTCGTCACGTCACAGGTGAAACCATCAACGTTACAAATCATGTCGTCACGTCACAGGTAAAACCATCTACATTACAAATCATGTCGTCCACGTCACAGGTAAAGCCATCTACGTTACAAATCATGTCGTCACGTCACAGGTAAAACCATCTAGTTTATAAATCATGTCGTCACGTCACAGGTAAAACCATCTAGTTTATAAATCATGTCGTCACGTCACAGGTAAAACCATCTACGTTACAAATCATGTCGTCACGTCACAGGTAAAACCATCTAGTTTATAAATCATGTCGTCCACGTCACAGGTAAAGCCATCTACGTTACAAATCATATCGTCACGTCACAGGTAAAACCATCTACATTACAAATCATGTCGTCACGTCACAGGTAAAGCCATCTACGTTACAAATCATGTCGTCACGTCACAGGTGAAACCATCAACGTTACAAATCATGTCGTCCACGTCACAGGTAAAGGCATCTACGTTACAAATCATATCGTCACGTCACAGGTAAAGCCATCTACGTTACAAATCATGTCGCCACGTCACAGGTTAAGTCATCTACGCTACAAATCATGTCGTCACGTCACAGGTAAAGCCATCTAGTTTATAAATCGTGTCGTCCACGTCACAGGTTAAGCCATCTACGTTATAAATCATGTCGTCCACGTCACAGGTTAAGCCATCTACGTCGCAAATCCTATCGTCCACGTTGAGAGCTCTGCTATCAATGTATTTAACTCATTCTAAATCTCATCTGCTGATTTAGTCTTTCCTCTCTATCCGTTTTAAATGTTTCTTTGAAGTTGTCTCAGAAGTTGTTGAGATCTGCAAAATGTAAATAGTAATGTTATCATATAATTAGTTAGAAACTAAATGACTTTAAATGTCAACACACACCATATGATGTACACTGTTTTACATAACATTTATAATAATATTAAATACTATTATTATTAGTAGTGCATGTTGAGAGAGAGAGAGAGGGGGGGAGAGAGAGAGAGAGAGAGAGAGAGAGAGAGAGAGAGAGAGAGAGAGGGGGGGAGAGGGGGGGGAGATAGGGAGGGGGCGAGATAGAAACAGATCGAGAGACGGAGTTAGAGGGGGAGACAGCGATGGAAGAACCTCAGACAGATAGGTAGAAACAGAGAAACACCGAGGGACCAAGCAACTCACTCGAACAGACGGCTGTTAATAGACTAGACGTCATCTCAGTCACGCCTTCTGGATGTGCAGTGTTGAACACGTTCTCTCGCTGTGACGCCATTCTGCTAAGTATCTCTCTGGAGCTGTGAGCAACCCCGAGATCCACTACGACCACCTCGATGCCGTCGTAACGCGCGCTTTGGGCCTCGCGCATAATCCCGAACCTGTCCAGCGTCATGGACTCGTGGTCCAGGAACAGCACAGCTACCTGGTTCACGTTCGGTCGTCTGCTCCTGGCGTCACGTGCCTTGGCGCGCATATCCTTCAGCAGATTGAGGTAGGTGTCTGGGCGGGTGGACGACGTGTCTCCTAAATCGGTGCACAGGTCTCCCGGGGCCTGCAGAGTCGTAGTTTCCGCGGTGCACGCTCCTATCAAGAGACTGACGGTCAGTCTCCCCGGTCCGGCCTGGATTTTGGTCACAATTTCCTGTGTGATGAAGAAAGAGGCGTCTGCACCTCGTGGTCCAGCCACAAACAAAAGATCAGCTTCCGCCTGAACTGCGCATCCTGCAAGAACATTCAGAGTTAATTATATAAACTGTTCAGCAAAAACAAAAGGAAAGAAATATTTGTTAAATGACACCTTAGCATGTTTCACTAAAACATACGACTGCTAGCTCACAGGTTATTTTGACATAGGAATATTTTGTAATTGTTTGAACCTCAGAATATATTAAAGTTTGGTTGTTTGGTTGTTTAACGACACCATTAGAGCACATTGATTTACTAATCATCGGCTATTAGGTGACAAACGTGGTAATTTTGACATATACGTTTTGACACATAGAGAAGAAACACGCTTCATTAGTAGCAAGGGGTCTTTTATAAATTATGCATAATCCCTGAGACAGGATAGCACATGCCACGGCCTGTGAAATACCAGAATGTATTAAACACCTCCGTATACTGAAATTCATTAAATACATTTCTGTGCGTCCTTGTTTCCAATACTTTGTAGAGATCGGTCTTAGACAACAGATCTGTTCTCCTTATGTAGTCTAACTGTTGTAATACGTCTTATGGACGAATGTGTTACTACCGCCGCCCCCTCCACATCTTTGTCGAATAGACTATGTATTGCCCTCCCCCGCCCCCCTCTTCCGCCCCACCCAATAGAAAGGCGGCTTAATAAATAGCTGCCACCTGCATAAGAGCTGGAAATTGAAAGCAAATCTTACTATCTCGTCCTGCCAGGGGCGGAAGTTGACAAATTCTAGAGGGGATCTCGTTGTACAATCGGTCCAAGCCACGGTAGTTGGTGATGTTGAACATGAACCTGTCATCCGGGTCACTAGCAATCGCCCGCCATTCGCGCTCGTCCGTGTACTGCCCCACACCGATCACGAACAGGTAGAAACCTTCCCGACGTGCCGTTTCCGCTTCCGCCGCGGTTGCAGCCGGATCTTGGGAATATCCGTCAGTGATGACGACAATGACTTTAGTGATGTCGCGGCGGAACTGGTCATTTGTTCTGACGTGACGTATGGCCCCGTCGGTGTTGGTGACTCCGGTCAGGTAGGGAATATTGTGCTCGTTTATCGCCTCGAGTAATTCCCCCTTGCTGCGGTAACGGTTAAGGTCAAAGGCCACCTGGTACGAGCGACTGAATACCAGAGCTCCGACGTGCGTATTTCTGGGCGATATATCGAACCGATTCACGACTTGCCGGACAAACTCCCGCTGTCTTTCATAGTCCTCGATAAATATACTGGTTGAAGCGTCCAGAATGAAATAAATATCGGCAACTTTATTCACGCATTGAGGTATAGCAAGCATCTCTAAATCTAAAAAAAAAAAATCATATTACACACACTCACAGACAAACACCCAACTGTGTGCGTGTGTGCGTGTGTATATTTGTGCGCGTGTAGAATGACAGAGAGTCATATAAACAGACCTACATAGATACCAAGAAAGATAGGCTGGTAAGTAGATAGTTAGCTAAGTAGAGAGAGATACCTACTTGGAGTACGTTGCGTCATTTCAGTCTTGTCAACTTCTAAGCGTGCAACCTCTGTCAAAACAAAAATTCAAATACACAAACATTGGTTTTGTACTTAATGAACTCTTTCCTTATAGACTGCTGACTGTATTCGTGTTTCTATATAGATAGCCATTTGCTGTGTAATCTATGTATTCGTGTTTCTATATAGATAGCCATTTGCTGTTTAATCTATGTATTCGTGTTTCTATATAGATAGTCATTTGCTGTTTAATCTATGTATTCGTGTTTCTATATAGATAGCCTTGTGCTGTTTAATCTATGTATTCGTGTTTCTATATAGATAGCCATTTGCTGTTTAATCTATGTATTCGTGTTTCTATATAGATAGCCATTTGCTGTTTAATCTATGTATTCGTGTTTCTATATAGATAGCCATTTGCTGTTTAATCTATGTATTCGTGTTTCTATATAGATAGCCTTGTGCTGTTTAATCTATGTATTCGTGTTTCTATATAGATATCTATGTGCTGTTTAAACTATGTATAAATGACAGCATTTCAGTTGCATCTATAGGCTACATAACTTAAATTATTTTATTTAAATATATGTGCAAGTAACATTATTTCAAATAAACCTTTGTTTAACTTATATTTTTTTAGTTAAATTTATGAATAAATAACATTAAATAGAATCTGTCTAAATTATATTATTTCAGTTAAATATGTGTATACGTAACACTATTGCAGTTAAAGTTATGTATAACTTACATTATTTCTGTAAATATTGATATAAAATACATTATTTCAGTTAAATCTAGGTATAACGTAAATTATTTTTGTTAACTCTATGTCCAAATTACATTATTTCAGTTAAATATATGTATTAAATCTATGTACAAGTACATTGTTTTCTGTTAAATATATGTATACATTATATAGTTTTTTCTTAAATATATGTACAAATTGTATTATCATAAATTACATTATGTCTGTTAATACTATGTACGAAATACTTTATTTCTGTTAAATATAAGTATAAACTACTTTATTTCTGTTAAATATATGCATACATTAGTAGCAAGGGATCTTTTATAAATTATGCATAATCCCTCAGACACGATAGCACATGCCTCGGCCTGTGAAATACCATAATATATTAAACATCTCCGTATACTGAAACTCATTAAGTACCTGTCTGTGCGTTCTTGTTTCCAATACTGTGTAGAGATCGGTCTTAGATAACAGATTTGTTCTGCTTATGTAGTCTAACTTTTGTAATACGCCTTATTGACAAATGTGTTACTACCGCCGCCCCCTCCACATCTTGGACGAATATACTATATATTGTCCCTTCCGCCCCGCCCCCTCCCCCGACCCTCCCATTAGAAAGGCGGCTTAATAAATAGCTGCCACAAGCATAAAAGCTGGAAACTGGATATAACGTAAATTAGTTTTGTTAAATCTATGTCCAAATTACATTATTGCAGTGAAATACATGTATCAATTACATTATTTCAGTTAAATCTATGTACAAGGTACACTGTTTCTGTTAAATATATGTATTCATTATATTAGGGTTTTTTAATTAAATCTATGTACAAATTACATTATGTCTGTTAAACCTATCTATAAATTACATTATTTCAGTTAAAACTGTGTATAAATGACATTATTTCTGTTACATCTATGTATAAATTGCATTATGTTTTTAAATCTATGTATAAATTATATTATTTCTGTTAAATCTATGTATAAATTATATTATTTCTGTTAAATCTATGTATAAATTACATTATTTCTATTAAATCTATGTACACAATAATATTATTTCAGTTACAATTATATATAAATTACATTATTTCTGTTAAATATATGTATAAAATACATTATTATTATTATTATTATGTACCAAGATGGTTTAGCAAGCATGCAGCAATGCCTTACAATCAAGTAGTCCCATATCGCAATCAGTCTGTAGGCAGAGTTCACATTTTAGGATATCGTTCTACCCGAGAGAGTCTAAGTGACCACCATGATGATGTACTGCATCATATTCCAGTGGAGGTCAACTTTGAAAAGTGTGGGTGTCACCAGAGGTCATTAAAGATCAAGGGGGTACACATTTTAAGAAAGAAAAAATTAATTTCTTCATAAACATTATCTTCATAGCCATTCAATACAAAATCTCAACTTTAAGGTCACTTTTCTCAGTTCGAATAATTTTTCGATAAAACAAACTGGTTTCAAATAAAATAACGTTTTACTGGAGAGAGAATCAAAACAACCACTATGGTTATTCCATGGAGTTTGATGTGTCGCATCATATTCCAGTGGAGGTCAGCTTTGAAAAGTGTGTGTGTGTGTAGGGGGGGGGGGGGGGGGGGGGGGGGGGGGGGGTCACCAGAGGTCACTAAAGGTCAAGAGGTACAAATTCGAAGAAAAACATTTTCTTCATAAATAGTATCTTCATAGTCCTATATTTCATGTAGGATTACTTATAAACAGACAAACTATTTACATAGTATTCAGTACAAAATCTCAACTTTAACGTCACTTTTCTCAGTTTTACTGATTTTTCGATTTAATAATGGGTTTAAAATATGATATCAATCTACCAGAGAGAGAGTCAAAGCGGCCACCATGGTTATTCCATGTACGATGATGTGCTGCATCATATTCCAGTAGAGGTCAGCTTTGAAAAGTGTGGGGTTCACGAGAGGACATTAAAGGTCAAGGGTTACAAATTTGAAGAAAACAATAATTTCCTTGTCTTCATAAATATTATCTTCATTGTCATACCTTTTATATTGGATTACACAAATAACATATTCAATTAGGATATTTGCATAGGAATATTGGAGCTTTACCATTCATATACAAACCGTATCATGTCAACAACGGCCACGTTTCGTGGTCCCGGATTTTCTAAATTGTAAAACTTGACCCTCTAAACACCGGATCCTGTCTAAATCGGACAAATATTAGGTCCCCGGCGTGATCTGGTTTAGACAGGTTTCACTGTATTTACATTATACATGCCTATTACCTCGTGCATTCAGTCGGGAACATAAAGCATGTCTTGACTTTGAGAATAACAAAATGATCCACCGTATAACAGCAGTTTTCACATAATACACTTTTTAGTGGCCAATCTTATACAATTATACATTATTCAAAACGAAACTGTCCTTCGAAACCTACTTGACAAGATTATCGTACCAAAATAAATACTGTACTGATGTTCGAGTTGAATACCACTATTTATTCAAGTGTGAAAATGAAAATATTGTAAACAGTAGTAGAAAGTATATATAAATATTATAGAATGAATCCTAGCGTGATTAAAATGACAGGTATGTTGTCAGAATAAGTTAAAATATCAACACAATAAAAATACTTACGGGAATTAGTCGTCTTTAAGACAGCTAGACTAACCTGGAAAAAATAAGACTCTGTTAAAGCATTAATTTGAACAACAAAACCGTAACCATATAATCAAAAATAGTATCTCTGCAAATCAGTCAATATAGGTAATGGGTGGTAAAGTCAGTTTGCGTCCAAAGGGAACTGGTGAATTGGCATTGTAACTTTATAATGAATCGAATTCATATGAAAGCATATTATTAAGTTTTAAAGGGACATTCCTGAGTTTGCTGCAATTTTTAAGATGTTATAGACTAACAGATTTTTTAACGATTGTAATTACATATCAAATATATTTTTTTGCATAAACAATATTAGTGGCTGTATATTAATCGTGTTTCTGATTGTTCTAATATTTGTACTAGGTTACATTTCATTTTATTTCCTAAAATATATTTCGTACGTACGAAATTATTTGAAGATAAAATCCAGTTTGGGCTTCTTACAAATATTAAGACGACCAGAAACACATTGAATATACAGACACTGATAAGAATAAATAAATAAGAAAATATATTTAATATGTAAATTTAATCGTAGAATTTTTTTTTTTTCGGAAACATCTTACAATGCAGCAAACTTTAGTAATGTCCCTTTAAACCCATGCGAAATTAAAAAACATTGTTTGAAGAAAACGTCAATAAAACTGAGTTTCGTTACAAATGCTGGTATGGCGGTAACGGGTAGAACTAAAGCCCGAGCAAGTCTTCCTTTAGTATCCATGTATTGTAGTATCTATTATTTCAGTGAGGGGCGGAGCCTAGCCCAGTGGTAAGGCGCTTGCTTGGTGTGCGGTCGGTCTGGGATCGATCCGCGTCGGTGGGCCCATTGGACTATTTCTCTCTCCGCCCAGTGCACCACGACTGGTATATCAAAGGCCGTGGTATGTGCTATCCTGTCTGTGGGATGGTGCATATAAAATATCCTTCGCTACTAATGGAAACATGTAACCGGTTTCCTCTGTGAGACTTATATGTCAAAATTACCAGATGTTTGACATCCAATAGCCGATGATTAATCAATCAATGTGCTCTAGTGGTGTCGTTAAACAAAACAACTTTAACTATTACTTCAGCGAGAATTCTCTCTCTCTCTCTCTCTCTCTCTCTCTCTCTCTCTCTCTCTCTCTCTCTCTCTCTCTCTCTCTCTCTCTCTGTCTATCTGTTTCTCTCTGTCTGTCTTTGTCCCTCTCTATTTTTCTCTTTTTCTCTCTCTGTCGCTGTACGTCTCAAAAGGCAAAATGACAACATAAGAAGCTGAATAATTATATTCCTAATTGTAGTTGTAATTTTAAAACATTGCACTCTTCAATAAAAGGGGGCGGGACGTAGCCCAGTGGTAGAGCGCTCGTTTTTGGATAGATCTCCGTCGGTGGACTCATTGGACTATTTCTCGTTCCAGCCAGTGTACCACGACTTGTATGTCAAAGACTGTGGTATGTGTTATCCTGTCTGTGGAATGGTGCATATAAAAGATCCCTTGCTACAAATGGAAACAAAAATATAGTGGGTTTCCTCTTTAAGACTATATGTTAAAATTACCAAATGTTTGACATCCAATAGCCGATTATTAATAAATCAATATGCTCTAGTGGTGTCGTTAAAACAAAATAAACTTTACGGTCATCCTTTAAAAAAAATCCTTCATCCAACTCGACAGTTTTAAAATTGATATTGACTTTTTAAACAAATGAGTATTGCGCAAATATTAACAAGAGGTCTTACCAAAACAATTATTAGTTTGCCGATTGTATCCATCTTGCAGTGTTGTGTTGTTTCTTTCGGAAATGTCTGCGACTGTGTTGCGATTTTATATATCATTTGGTGGGCGTAGTGTGCCACGAACAAGTAATCGGAGGTTTCGTCTATCAAGGTAAGGTATCAGTTTTCATATTCTTGTGTACATGTCAAAGGTCAAAGATTGTTGTGCATCAGCAGTTTTTTCTTATCTTGGTATTACGGAATTACAGGACACATCAAGTCACAAAATGTTTAATATATTACTTTCATGAAAAAATGAGTAATGGGGTTTGGGGGAGATGTGTATATAACAGGAGTGGTGCAAAGGTATAGAATTTAACTATTTTGATTGTTTGGGTTTTTTCTCACATTTATTGTAGACTCTTTTTAAAAGTTAAACTTTTATTCTTGAAAACCATTAATTTGAACAAATCTAGTTCTGGTTGTTAGCCCTCCATTTAACCTCGTTGGAAGAAAACCGAACGACAAAACCGTTATCCGCATATACAGAGCTCTCGAATGGGTATTTGACAAAATAGTCGCTGATTCCATTAATCACTATCTAGTGCCTCGTCTATAGGAGGACAGCCACTCCCGAGGAGATTCTTCACTGGGCAATCCTTCCTTCCTGTACCGCTCATAGAGGACTGCCACTCCCAGACTAGCTTTTACTAAATCAAAACTAGGACAGGACAGAGCTGATTGGAATAATTATATCTGTGTTGATATACACTCATGAATCACTGTGAAAACAGTGATGATATCAGGTGTCCGTGAAAGCTAAACATATCCTGCCCCACCAGTCCTCTTCACCTAAAACAATGAAAAAAAACCCATGTGTAATGGTTTTACAAAGATGAAACAAAATATGCACAACGGGCGTATCATATGGAGTTTAAAACATTCATAGTGTTCCTAGTAACAATCCCTGTTCCCTAGAAAATCATAATTGTATCATTTGTGTACCCTATAGTCGTCTCAACCTGATGTGTACCGTACCTACTGAGTGTACCATAGATAATGACAGTCAAACTAATAAATACAATCCGGACAGACAGACAGACAGATAGTTTATTAAAGTCTCATCTCATAACAACAGAATAAAATTTAATTTAAGCAATATTATAAATTATAGCATTGTAATGAGCATCTATATACTCAGTTATGGCAGACTATTCGCTAAAAGTAGCTAAAAGACAAATAAAGTAAAGAACCCAATATAGTAGAGTTAAAACAATGGCAGCAGAAATAAAACAATAAGATATATACATTTAAAATAGTATACATAATGTTCGATATTTAAGAATGTTATGACAGGTTTTGGTAGCTAAGCTACAAATATCGGGACAGAATAAGATACAGCACAATTTCTGCATGTCGGTGCAGTCATCTTAATTAAAACGTAAAGTTCTACAGTGTGTGAGTAATTCCAACGTTATGTCAGCCTATAATGGGCACTTAAGCAGGACGTGACACTCGTTTTCAATGTGTGTTTAACGTCACCATTAGAGCACATCGATTTATTAATCATCGGTTATTGTTAAAAATATGGTCGTTTTGACAGTCCTAGGGAGGAAACCCGTTATATTTTTCCATTAGTAGCAAGGGATCTTTTATATGCACCATCCCATCCCACGGCCTTTGATATACCAGTCGTGGTGCACTGGCTGGAACGACGGGGATAGATCCTAGACCAACCGCGCATCAGACGTGCGCTTTTTCACTGGGTTACGTCTAAACCCTCCCCTCCTCCCCCCCCCCCTCCCCCCCCCCCTTTTCAATGTGGTTAAGACTACTATTGATCAGAGCTGTAATTGATTTAACTCCTTAATTTGACGGGGCATGACTGACTCGGTTTAACACACACACACACACACACACACACACCACACACACACACACACACACACACACACACACACACAAACAGACACCTCATCCTATCCAGTGTTCCACGGCTGGTATATCATAGTCCGTGGTATATACCGTTCTGTCTGGAAACGTACGTATAAAATATTTTCTTTTTTACAGATTCCTATTTGACGACAGTGATTTCCTCTCTGAATTCAACTCACTTTCTTTCTGTTTTTCTGCTCCAGCCCCACCCCAGCCCACCCTCTCTCTCTCTCTCTCTCTCTCTCCTAGTGCTCTCTCGCAGCTCTCTCTCTATCTCATCTCTCTCTCTCTCTCTCTCTCTATCTCTCTCTCTCTCTCTCTCTCTCCCTCCCTCCCCTCCCCCTCTACCAGTCCCCCCCTCCTCCCTCTCTCTCTCCTTCTCTCTCTCTCTCTCTCTCTCTCTCTCTCTCTCTCTCTCTCTCTCCTCTCTCCCTCCCTCCCTCCCTCCCTCCCTCTCTCCCTCTCTCTCTCTCTCTCTCTCTCTCTCTCTCTCTCTCTCTCCTCCCTCTCTCCCTCCCTCCCTCCCTCTCTCCCTCGCCATCTCCTCTCTCTCTCTCTCTCTCTCTCTCCTCTCCTCTCTCTCTCTACTCTCCCTCTCTAGTATCTATAGATACGACATAGAGTCTCCCTCTCTCCTCCCCTCCCCTCCCTCCCTCCCCTCCCTCTCCCGCTCTCCCTACCTCTCTCTCTCTCTCTCTCCCTCTCTCTCTCTCTCTCTCTCTCTCTCTCTCTCTCTCTCTCTCTCTCTCTCTCTCTCTCTCTCTCTCTCTCTCTCTCTCTCTCTCTCTCTCTCTCTCTGTCAGAATAAGCATATGTTAGACATGAAATAGCAGTAGTTTAAAATCTGCTGATGTGCCGTTAAGCAAACATTATTTTCCTTTACAGAAATTGACCTCGAATTACGACCGGAATTGGTGCGAGAGAGCCTGTAAGCTATGGATATCGTAGAAAGTTGCTGGTCTTTATTTGTCTTAACTGGATCTAGAACAATGGTACGGTGACTTGTTTTCTTATCAGCCGCTAACCTACATCTCAGAGTGTACGCCAGTCTACAAAACCTGATAGTCTCGTCTTCTCAGTGTGCAAGTTGGGGTGGGGAGTGGGGGTGGGGGTATGGCCGCCGCCTCGGTTTTGTGAAATTCGGGTACTTCATTGTTTCCATTGTGAAGTTTGTTTTAAACTTTGTTTTTTTGTTTAACGACACCACTAGAGCACATTGATTTTTATTAATTATCGGTAATTTTGACATATAGTCTTAGATAGGAAAACCTCTGCATTTTTCTATTAGTAGCAAGGGATCTTTATTATGCACCATCCTACAGACAGGATAGCACATACCACGGTATTTGATATACCAGTCGTAGTGCACTGGATTGAACGAGAAATAGTCCTATGTTTCCACCGACGGGAATTGATCCCAGACCGACCGCGCATCGGGCGATCGAGCGCTTTGCCACAGAGCTACGGTGAATTTGATCATAAAGTTTAAACACAAAATAATTGCTGGAGTGAGGGGACGGCAGACCAATATATATCCCGGCCCGTTGTGATGTTGATCAACAAAAACTGTTCTGGACGGCAGTGTTCCGACCCCTGATTTATAAAGTATATCATGGATCTGAGACCATACCGCTATCATTTACTGCCAGTGGTTAAAGTTTGTTTTGATTAACGACACCATTAGAGAACATTGATTTATTAATTATCGCTTATTGGATGTCAAACATTTGGTAATTTGACATATAGTCTTAGAGAGGAAATCTGCTACATTTTTTCATTAGTAGAAAGAGATCTTTTATATGCACCATCCCACAGACAGGATAGCACATACCACGACATTTGATATACCGGTCATGGTGCACTGGCTGGAATAAGAGATAGCACAATGGGCCCATTGACGGGAATCAGTCCCAGACTGACCGCGCATCAAGCGAGTGCTCTACCACTGGTCTACGACCCGCTCACTCGGTGTGACATGGCGCCCGCCAATGCTCCACGACTGGTATATCAAAATCCATTTTACAAACATGAGATATTCTCTACTAACGGAAAATAGTATCATATACAAATCCAAATTAATTAAGGGACTTTAGACTTTTGTGTAAGGTTTTGTTAGTGTCAAATTATTTGAGGACTTTTTGATAAAATGGGACTTCTAAACATTATTTCAGTAAACTCTGACCCGTGTCACACGAAAAAGTCTTGTACACTGTGGATACTTGTTGCATTTATGAAAACTATAGAAATGTACGTTCGGCTTGAAGACGTTGCATGTTGGTTCGTAACGATTCTTGTCAATATGTTCGCTCTAAATTAGTGTTGTTCAAATCAATAGGTTTAATAATATGCCATAACGTCAACATCTTACAAACGAAGAAAAAGGTTTGTTTTGTTTAACGGCACCACTAGAGCACATTTATTTATTAAGCATCGGCTATTGGATGTCAAACATAATTTTGGTAATTTTGAAGTACGGTCTTAGAGAGGTAGGCCTATATTGTGTCATTAGCAAGGGGTCGTTCATATGCACCATCCCACAGTCAGGATAGAGGCCAGTGTTATGGCTAGTGTTTTAGCTAGCAATATAGAAGAAGGTGGCCGCGCCCTGTCGTTTAGTACCGCCCTGGTCTTGTTTGTTGCCGCCCTACCCCTAATTATCGCAGTCCTGACCTAATAAATTGTTCCACAAAAACAATAAAATAATAACTTGTTTTTCAGGCTTGTACCCTCTCTCACCCACCCCCAACTCCCTCCGAGGACGAAAACATCCATTTTTTGGTCGTACTCTATACTAATAAAGATCAAAATATGGCTTGTACGCCCTCCACTAAAGATTGTGATCCCCCCCCACCTCGTCCTGCTAACTAAAAAAAATCCAAACCACACCCAACCCCATCGGCTACCCACCAACCGGCACTAACACCCACCCCACCCACCCACAACCACCACCAACCGCCACCCCCAAACCCCCACTTCCAGATCATCCAAATATCGTTCCTACGGGCCCGTTTTCCTCTCAAAGCATGCACAGTGTTGTCATGAGTTTGGTTTTTGAACTCTAGGAAACGACCGAGTCGAGAAGTATTGTATATCGGGGGATCACGACTCGACCCCCCTGTAGACTTCGGTTGCCCTCATGCTAACATTCCTGCACGCACGCCTGGGTTACAGTGGGTAAACACAGTCTACGGGGGGTGATCGGCTTTACGATCTGTTGCATCGCGGGTCATTATGCAACTAGAAGCCTTACGACTATCAATTACAGCCTAACCCCGAAAAAAAGCGACCCGCTCCAGTCCCGGCTCTCTGTTCCATTAGGAAACCTGACAGGTGTAATTAACGTCAGGTCAGTCATTCTGGAAATACAGATTTACGAAAGGTTTCTCAGAGGTTGCGTTGACCTTATTGCGCAGGCGAAATCGACATAAACGAGTCGAACAAGAGAAAAACAAAAGAGAACACTTATGATATCAGTTAAAGCAAAATCGAGGATGTTGATGATCAACGATAATAATGATGATGATGGTGGTGGTGGTGGTGGTGGTGGTGGTGGTGGTGGTGGTGATGATGGTGGTGGTAATGGTGGTGGTGGTGATGGTGGTGGTGATGGTGGTGGTGGTGATGGTGGTGGTGGTGATGATGGTGGTGGTGGTGATGATGATGTTTGTGGTAGTGGTTTTGGTGGTGGTGGTGGTGATGATGATGATGATGATGATGATGATGATGGTGGTGGTGGTGATTGTGGTGGTGATGATATGATGATGTTTGTGGTAGTAGTTTTGGTGATGATGATGATGGTGGTGGTGGTGGTGGTGGTGGTCGTCGTCGTCGTGGTGGTGGTGGTGGTGGTGGTGGTGGTGGTAATGATAATGATGATGGTGATGGCTATTGTGATGATGATGATTACAGATGATGATGGACATGGTGGTGATGATGATGATGGTGGTGATGATTATTATTATTATGATGATGATGATGACGATGATGATAATGACGATGATGATGATGACAATGATGATGATAATGTGATAATGATGATGTGGTGGTGATGATGATGGTTGTGGTGGTGGTAGTGTAAGTGGTGATGGTTGATGATTATGATGATGATGATGCTTGTGATGATGAGGACGACGATGAGGACGAATGCGATGATGATGATGATGATGATGATATGATGATGATGGTGATGATGATGATGATATGATGATGATGATGATGATGATGATGATGATGACATAAATGGTGCAATCCGCCTAAATAGTTGAGAGGTTTCCCCTCATGACTGCGGAGTGACAAACAATATCACAAAATATAAGTCCGTAGTCCCCTGGAATATCTTACCGTATAACAGCAAAATATTTAAGTGTTGGTGATTTTGTTTTGTTCTTTTTGTTTTTTCATCTCTTTTTTTTTTTTTTTTTTTTTTTTTTTTTTTTTGGTGGGGGGGATGGGTGTTGTTAGGTTTTGTTTTGTTTTGTTGTGTTTTTGTTTCTGTTGTTGTTGGTGTTGTTGTCGTTGTTGTTTTGGGAGTGGGGCGTGGATATGTTTTGTTGTTGTTGTTCTGTTGCTTTCTGTGTGTTTGTTTCCTACATGCGTACAAAACGGACCTCTAACCAGTAGATACACATTAACAAAATAAAATCAAATACAGAGTTTAGTAGTACAAACTAATCACGAGTCAATTAGACGCTTTTGTATTGTCTAATTGAATTAATCAATTGTGCAATATTTAGATTTTTGTTGGGATGGCGCGGTGTCTCGATAAATATCAATGCATCGTTTAAATTGGTTTTTCAAGAGCCTACCACGTACCGCGTGTAAGAATCCAAGGGGAAGTACCTTTGAATCGTCTTAGCAACCTCAAGACAGTTGGGGTTGTTTCCCCTGACGTTCGAAAGTACTCGGTTTGGATTTATATTGGAGGCATGATGTAGCCCAATGGTAAAGTCCTCACTTGATACGCGGTGAGTCTAGGATTGATCCCTGTCGGTGGTCCCATTGGTCTATTTCTCGTTCTAGTCTGTGTAACAAAGACCGTGGCATGTATTATCTTGTCTGTGGGATAATACAAATAAAATATACTTTGCTGTTAATCATAAAGTGTAGTACATGGAGTGGCAGCAGCGGGCTTCCTCTCTCACTATCCGTGTGGTCCTTAACCATACGTGTATGTTTGACACCATATGGCCGTAGATAAAATGTGTTGAATGCGTCGTTAAATAAAACATTTCTTTCATCCTTTCGTTTGGATACTAGTATTCAACTTATCTTTCCTTTCTTTACACTGCTACACAGAGACAAAGACATTTTTGTTTGGACATTACAAAATGGATGATGATGAGATGAATTGTGAAGCCGCATGATTTTCATGTCGGTGTGGAACTACTTCTCAGGTCCCTGCTTCAGCTTGCAGTCAGTTGAGCTATCTCGGTATCACCCGAGGCCGGGGTACACGGAACCTGCAGTGTATACCATGTGGGTTCATACATTTGGGAGACACACCCATAATCGCACCAGTGAAGTGGGTGAAACTCGGTGTATGTGGCCTTACACACGTATTTCTCGTTCCAGCCAGTGCTGCGCAACTGGTGTAACAAAGGCCGTGGTATGTACTATCCTGTCTGTGGGATGGGTCATATAAAAGATCACTTGCTGCTAATCGAAAAGTGTAGCCAATGTAGTAGCGACAGCGGGTTTCTTCTCTCAATATCTGTGTGGTCCTTAACCATATGTCTGACGCCATATAACCGTAAATAAAATGTGTTGAGTGCGTCGTTAAATAAAACAGTTCCTTCTTTCCTTACACCCGTTGAGCCTAGCGGTACACTCACTCTGGGTTGGAGCCGGTACTGGCATGAAAAATCCCCCCCCCCCCCCCCCCCCCCCCCCATTGCCTCAGCTGGGATACGAACTCAGTACCTCAAGTCCACAACACAATCTTGGCCGGTGATAATTCTAACACAGTATTCAGGGAAAAGACGCTACAGTTATTCATTAGCAGCAAGGAATGTTTTATATACACTTTTTTACAGGCAGGATAGCACATACCACGGCCTTTGCTATACCAAACGTAGGGCACTGATTGGGACAAGGGAAAACCCCAGTTGCGCTACAGAAAGGGGTCGATTTTACGATACAACATCCCACCCACATTCGACCACGCTCTACCGTCTGAAATTGATCTCGGTTGGCCCCTCCCATGCTTTTCCGACTGAGCTAGCACCATCCCACAGACAGGACAGCACATACCACAGCCTTTGCTGTACCAGTCGTGGTGCACTGGCTGTAATGAGAAATAGCCCAATGGGCCCACCGACAGGAATCGATCCTAGACCGACCGCGCATCAAACGAGCGCTTTTTCACCTGACTACGACCCGACTCTTCCATGGTTAACTGACATCTTCAATGAAAACAACAAGATAACTTTGATGATATTTAATAACAGTATTTCAACGGACATGAACGAAAACGATGAAGCAGTACTGTACATAACAATCATGACCTGTTCTACATATTTGACTAACTGTACACACATACTGTGTATATACGTGAAGACGTTATTTAACTAACTGTACACACATACTGTGTATATACGTGAAGACGTTATTTAACTAGCAGTACATACATATTGTATGCATACGTGAAGACGTTATTTAACTAACTGGACACACATAATGCATACATACGTGAAGACCGTTATTTAACTAACTGTACACACATAATGTATACATACGTGAAGACGTTATTTAACTAACTGTACACACATAATGCATACATACGTGAAGACGTTATTTAATTAACTGTACACACATAATGTATACATACGTGAAGACGTTATTTAATTAACTGTACACACATAATGTATGCATACGTGAAGACGTTATTTAATTAACTGTACACACATAATGTATGCATACGTGAAGACGTTATTTAATTAACTGTACACACATAATGTATACATACGTGAAGACATTATTTAATTAACTGTACACACATAATGTATACATACGTGAAGACTGTTATTTAATTAACTGTACACACATAATGTATACATACGTGAAGACGTTATTTAATTAACTGTACACACATAATGTATACATACGTGAAGACGTTATTTAATTAACTGTACCCACATAATGTATACATACGTGAAGACGTTATTTAATTAACTGTACACACATAATGTATGCATACGTGAAGACGTTATTTAATTAACTGTACACACATAATGTATACATACGTGAAGACATTATTTAATTAACTGTACACACATAATGTATACATACGTGAAGACTGTTATTTAACTAATTGTACACACATAATGTATACATACGTGAAGACGTTAACTAACTGTACACACATAATGTATACATACGTGAAGACGTTATTTAACTAACTCTACACACATAATGTATACATACATGAAGACGTTATTTAACTAACTCTACACACATAATGTATACATACGTGAAGACGTTATTTAACAAACAGTACATACATATTGTATACATACGTGAAGACGTTATCTAATTAACTCTACACACATAGTGTATACATATGTGAAGACGTTATTTATTAACTCTACACACATATTGTATACATATGTGAAGATATTATTCAACTAACTGTACACACATATTGTATACATACGTCAACAAGTCATTTAACTAACTGTACACACATAATGTATTCATACGTCAACAAGATACCTTCGTAACAACATTCAAAGAATACTGAAATCTAACCGTGTGTAAAAATGAAAGGAATGTGTGTTCACCGATATCTCAGCATATTATGTAATAATCGGTCAGACTAAAATGGGATGTTACTGTGCAGTCAGTCCTGGGTGGGGGTGGGGGGTCTCCATGTGATATTTAATTTGTTTATTGAACTGCCTTGATTAAGTTGAAGCGCTATGATAGACGTTTTATCCAGAAGCGGATTCAAGTGCCTCTTTTTTTCATATGGCTTGTTTTTTTATTATTGCATTGGGATGCCCTTTGCCCCTTAATTTGTCTCTCCTATCCCCTAAATCTTTCCTGGATCCGGTCATGTTTACCGTCTGAATAAACGATAAATACATTTTCGTGTTAAGAATATCTGTGTTTGTAGGTTCATTGTGTTTCTGGTATTTTAAAGGCCGTGGTATATACTGTCCTGCCTGTTGGAAATTACATATAAAAGATCCTTTGCTGCTAATGGAAAAACCCCAAATGTCCCGAGTTTCCTCTGAAGACTACGTGTCAGATTTACCAAATGTTTGACATCCAATACCCGATGATTACCGGTAATTAACCGTTATGCTCTAGTGGGGTCGTTAAACAAACCTTTAACTTTTTCTAATTTATACACAGAAAAAATTAATTAAGCACCCTCTGAAATAATATCTAGTGATGTCCTGGCACTCGTAGCGGCTGTATTAACAGCAGGAGCGGCAGCCCTAACCACTTGATCGTAACAGAGGATTTACTGGGGGAGGGAAGAGACTGTCATCTAGGCACGTGGCATGCACTTGCTACAACTGACTTTGTGGACTCGGGTTTTCTTTACAGTCTCATACCTTATTAGTTTTAGTCCATGAAAATGGACACTAAGTTTGGTTTATCTACAAATCTGTAACACATCTGTATAGAGTTACTATAAGAATCTGTGGCATTAAAACGAGAAAATATCCTCTAAAAATAGACTAGAGCTGGTCTCCATAATCCTTACTTCTCAGAGGTATGCCGGCTTCGGTGTGGTCGTGGTTAGGCCATCGATCTAAAGGCTGGTTGGTACTGGGTTCGGATCCCAGTCGAGGCATGGGATTTTTAATCCAGATACCGACTCCAAACCCTGAGTGAGTGCTCCGCAAGGCTCAATGGGTAGGTGTAAACCACTTGCACCGACCAGTGATCCATAACTGGTTCAACAAAGGCCATGGTTTGTGCTATCCTGCCTGTGAGAAGAGCAAATAAAAGATCCCTTGCTGCTAATTGGAAAGAGTAGCCCATGAAGTGGCGACAGCGGGTTTCCTCTCTCAATATCTGTGTGGTCCTTAACCATATGTCTGACGTCATATAACCGTAAATAAAATGTGTTGAGTGCGTCGTTAAATAAAACATTTCTTTCGTTCTTTTTTCTCAGAGGTACATGCATTTTCTTTTAAAATACCTGATCATAGAACTCTCTCCAGATCCAAAGCTAATGTTGCTCCTATTTTACTTCAAATACAGTACTGTCAAAACTGTATTATTAATACAATTAAAGACGCAGGCCCTAGTGTTAACCCGTAAACAAATGGACACTAAGTTTAGTTAATTTACAAGCCTGTAACTTATTTGGATAAAGTTACAATAGAGTGAAAGAAGAGTCTGTGACGTTAAAACAGGAAATATCCTTACAAATAGACAAGAACTCGAATCGATAAACCGCAACTTCTCAAATACCTCTCATACTTTTAAAAATATGAAAAATGGACTTTTTTATACTACAAGCACCAGGTTGACATGTTCTACGAACGTGGATAATCTAAAGAATAAAATACAAGTAATGTTTGATTTCAATGATCATAAACGACTAATAACTAGGGTCTATCCCTTTAAACTATTGAATCTTGCCATCAGTATTTGTGTGTTTTGTTAATTAATAGACTCATCTTTCAGATAAAATTAACTTTACCGTCATATTTCAGACATGATGCCAGTAATATTTAGTTAAAGTCATAGCAGAAAAACGGGGGTAGGGTTGGGGGGAGGGGGGACTTAATTAAGTTATCTCTGACTTTATTTTGTTTTTCGTACAAAGTTACTGGAAGGTAATCTCTGACTACCGAAGCAAATTCGGTTTGTTTCTTAAAGCTGTTTGTCAAATGAAGCTGATGAATGAAAGAAAGAAAGAAATGTTTTATTTAACGACGCACTCAACACATTGTGTTTACGGTTATATGGCGTCAGACATATGGTTATGGACCACACAGATATTGAGAGAGCAAACCCGCTGTCGCCATTTCATGGGCTACTCTTTTCGATTAGCAGCAAGGGATCTTTTATATGCACCATCCTACAGACAGGGTAGCACATACCACGGCCTTTGATATACCAGTCGTGGTGCACTGGCTGGAACGAGAAATAGCCCAATGGGCCCACCGACGGGGATCGATCCCACACCGACCGCGCATCGAGCGAGCGCTTTACCCCTGAAGGTGATGATGACACGCCATTGGCTACACTTCATGAAATGTAGAGTAAACTGGCGACCCCGGTTTCGTATGTTATCACCCTGAACGATTAACTGACGGCTCATTAAGACCCTAAACACACCGGGTCTGTGTTTGGGTCTGTCGATTGAGAGTCGTACCAGTCGCAAATAAAACGCACTACATCGAATATGACAAAACACTGTGCTGGCGTGAACTACAGGTCTGGCAATAGACGACATAGAACATGCGCTATATTTCCATATTGCCAGACTGGCAGCTACACGATGTTCGAACCTTATATTTTCATTTTTCTAATGAACAACAGGAAAGGTATTTATTAATTAATGGAGAATTCTCATACGTATGTTTTTGGTGTTTATAGAAGTAAATTTATCTAAAGATATAAACTTATTAATATAAGTTTTTATTATATTGATAACACGTTACAGTTACAGACCCAGACGTCAAAATACACCAGGCCTGGTGCTTATAAAACTGTTAGAGTCTAGACTCGAGACTCTAATATAGATCTGAGACACTAAAGTTATAACAACACCATACAAACTGTATGTGTGTGGCGTCATTAGATATTAAGTCTGGAGTCTAAAAGTGTTATAAGCACGGGCCCAGACATGGCGTCTTTGCCATACTCGCCATACCCAGACCCAGACCCAAATCTGGTGGGGGTTTTTTGGCCTAAGGAATTATCTTTGTTGAGTATCCGACATACGACGATATTGTTAGACAAAGTACTGTCAAACTAAATGACCATTATAAAAGAATTCGTGACAGATTTGCAAGCTAAGAGGTCGCCGCTAAGTAAGCAGACAAAAACCAATTACAATTTTTAAAATGTGATTAAATGAAATTTTGATTTGAAGTTCTATTTAGTTTTGTGTTCATTGTTGACAATAAAATGTGTTAAAATGTGTGTATATTTTATATATATATATATATATATATATATATATATATAAATGAGAAAAATTCAATACTTCCTCAAATATGTACAACGAACTACTATTATAACGAACTAATTAGCATGGTCCCTTTCAGTTCGTTATAAGGGTACTTTACTATATTTATATTTACAATAAACCATCAACATAACGTTATAACTAATAAACTTAACAATTACAGACGTACACGATACTAAAGTTACCAGGTCAAATGTCACGAGTGAAATAATTCCCACTTGTCATAAGCTTTAGCGAGTCCCGGTGACAAATGAAAGTATTTCACGAGGGACATAAACTTGTTATCTGGCACTGGATTTGTTATTCTATTTATTACCTCATCAAAACAGATAGGCATAATTGCCAACTAGACTACGTGAAGTCATTTGTATTTGCTAAATCGTGATACGTCATATTTACGGTAGTACCGACTAGGTCAATGGGTCCCGTTTACCAAGCGATCTTAGCGCTAAGATCACCTTAAAGGACATTCCTGAGTTTGCTGCATTGTAAGCTGTTTCCGACTAGTAAAATATGTTTAATATTAAACTTACATATTAAATATATTTTCTTGTTTAGAATATCAGTGTCTGTATATTCAATGTGTCGTCTTAATATATGCAAGAAGTCCAAACTGGATTTAGTCTTCAAATATTTTCGAACGTACGAAAAATGATATTTTAGGAAATAAAATGAAATTCAACCTAGTACAAATATTAGGACGATCATAAAATACAAAGTGAATATGTTTCAAATTAGCTCATTTTGACCGAGTGTCTCCATCATTTGGTCCGAATGCGGAGATTTGCTCCAACATTGGGGGAGGGGGCAGTTGACCCACCTGACTGCCCGTCTCGTACGCTTATGAAGCTCATGGATTATTTAATCATCAGCTATCGGATCTCAAACATTTGATAAATCTGTGTTTATATTTCTATGACCTATCAAGTAATAAATGTTTTGTTTGTCTCGGACGTTATCTTCAGAAGAAACCCGCTAGATTATCCATTAAAGGGACATTCCTGAGTTTGCTGCATTGCAAGGTGTTTCCGACTAATAAAATATTTCTACGATTAAACTTACATATTAAATATATTTTCTTGTTTAGAATATCAGTGTCTATATATTCAATGTTTTTCTGGTCATCTTAATATTTGTAAGAAGCCCAAACTGGATTTTGTCTTTAAATAATTTCGTACGTAAGAATTTTTTTTTTTTTAGGAAATAAAATGAAATTTAACCTAGTACAAATATTAGAACGATCAAAAATACGTTTAATATACAGCCACTAATATTTTATGCAGAAAAAATATATTTGCTATGTAATTACGATCGTTAAAAGTCTCTGTTAATCAATAACATATTAAACATTTCATCAAACTCAGGAATGTCCCTTTAAGTGCATAGCTACCTTATGTACGTGATGTTTATCATTGCGCTAAGATACTTTCGTAAAACAGAATAGAATAGAATAGATGTTTAACGACACCCCAGCACGAAAACAACATATTGGGTGTTAAACTTTGTTAAATGAAACAATAATGTGATGATCAACATGAAAATAAAAAATGCAACAGTTATATAAAAACACAGTGTAAAGAACTGTGTAAAAAAATATCGTAAAACAGAGCCTTGTTTTGTAAGCGTCAGATTGTCCAATACTATTGTATGCTACACCAATGTAAGTGAGAACATATTTCCTCTGTTATGAGTGCTTGCGGTTATGAATGCCTGGGGTAATAAATATATTTAAGATGTTTAAAAGAAACGTCAAACAGGTATTGAGTGAACTCCGCACGAAACTGCAAAAATAACGTATTAATCGTTCACCGCCGCCGTTTAAATGTTATCAAAAATATATTGGGTTTTTTTTTTATGCGAAATATTTGTATCAGTGTTAAAGTTAGATAAATATGAATAATGGTAAGCGACCCCACAAACGTCAGACATTTGATGAAAGAGACTGTCCTCATTTTGATATTGTAAGAATCTGAGGCCTAATTCACAAAGCTCTCTTAGGCTCTGCTAGACAACAACGCATCCTCTTTGCAAGTCTTTTAGCATTACACTGCGATATCGCAAAGTTGCGAGAGTTTAGTGAATTCGTCCCCTTATGTCTCCCACCAATGTAGCAGTTACAATGACTATATCAAATAAAATCTTATAGGCAGCAATGTTAACATATGCGGCTACAAATACTACAGTGGAACTCCTCTTAACCTAATGACCAAGTAAAAAGTCTGGTTATAAGAGGTATCCGGTTTAGAGAGGTTCTCTTTTGTACATGTATTTAAAAAAGGGAAGATGAAAAACATCTGGTTTTGAGGGAATTCCAGTTTACAGAGGGTCCGGATTTGAGAGGTGTCACTGTATATGCAATATGTCAACCAAATTATGACCCATAAATATGAATACACCGACTACTCCTACACCGGCTACTCCTACACCGACTACTCCTACACAGGATTAAATGAAGGAAGTGGAACAATTCATGGACCATTTTCGATATAACAGGATGTTTTAACAACACCCCTAATAATTGTACCATATAAATGTTTCATTTACTTCGTACAGTTGGTACTGGGTCAAATAAAAATGCATACATTTATTGTCCAGATGAAACAAATTGGTTTAACAACAAACACTCAGTCTGTTAGTATTAACTGCTATATAAAATTATTTGGAATAGTGCTACTTATAATTTTATATTAAAATATCTCCTTTTTCTTTCTTTTCATCTTTTCTTTAAAACACCAGTGTCTATAGGATCTGTGATCCCCTTTTTGTCCTAATGTTTATAGTAGCTCAAACCTACTAATAATTTCGTACACAAGGTGCGGATCCATGGTAGTGACCCCTCCCCCCAAATTTAAAAAAAATAAAATAATAATAATAATATATATTTTTAAATTGCATTGACCACTAATAAACAATTTACATTTAAGAAGGTGCTAAAAGCCAATAACGTTTATAAAAGCCAATAACGTTTGTTTTCTATACTTGGAAATATGGATTTTTCTTTTCTTCTTTTCTCTCTGTCTGTTTAAATTCTCTTTTGTTATATATTTATTCTGTCATTAATTTTGTGCTTCAAATTTGACTGTTTCAATTAACTAGTAACTTTATTGAATGGACTTTATATTTATGTATCTATTGTAAGATAATGATTCCAGGGCCCCAACCCTGACATTATCAATATATAAATATCTGAAGAAAATAAAATTCATAACGTTTAATTGTAAAAAAAAACTACAAAAAAAACAAAACACACACACACACACACACGCACGTAAACAAGCACACACACACACACACACACGCACGTAAACAAGCACACACACACACACACGCACACACACACACACACACACACACACACACAAAAATTAGTCAGCAATAAAATGAAGTGTGACTACTACATACATTCGGACGATCGGAAAACACACTGGATATAGAGACACTGATATCGTAAACAGAATTTTATTTAATATGTAATTTGTGTTGTATAAAGGCTTTGCTAGTTGGAAACATCTTAACAGTTGCGTCAAATTTAGAACAGCATCTTTAATATTGAATTTCTTTAGTCATATTAGTAATATGCATATAGATACGGCAGTCGCAATATCCGGTGTCGGTACTGGGCATGAATAATGGTGTAGCCAAGTTCAAATTGTGATCCAAGAGATGGTATACTTACACTTGTTATTTTTTCTTCCGAATAATCACAATATAAACTAGACAATGAAGTAGGTATACACTACAGTTAACTGTTCCGGGAAATAATCATCGAGGGGGGATAGAATGAGAGGTTCCGACGAACCGCCTCCGCCTCCGCCTCCGCCTCCGCCTCCCCTCCCCCTCCCCTCCCCTCCCCCTCACCGCTAAAGCCAAAACTATTTTTTTACAGTGCAATATTAGGTTATTCATATAGGTGTCCATGAAAAATGTGTTTCCCATTGATCGATAGGTTTTCTGTTTTGGTTTGCTGTTGGCTTGTTGTTGTTTAGTTTTTGTTTTGGGGGTTTTGTGTTTGTTTTGGAAAGGGTGTGTTTGCTTTTTTTGTTTTGTTTAGTTTTTTTCTTTTCTTCCTTTTTCCCCCTCTTTTTTATTGTTGTTATTTTGTTTGGGGTGGGGGTTTTGTTGTTTTTGGAGGGATGCTTTTTATGTTTTGTTTTTTCTTGTTTTTAATTTGTTTAAGGGTGTTTTTTTTTTATCTATTTTGACAAACACAAACTGTACATTACCTTACTGTGACAAATATATACAAATAGAATAAAATAACCGTGCAATATGTAAAATAAGTATCGAATCTGATTGGAAGAACAGATGGACTGGTACAATGGCACCGATGACCTGGTTATGGCAAAATCGTCACGTGTCCTGTATGTAGCGTAGCACAGTCTCGTCCTTCCGTGTCTCTTCACCCTTTTCTCTTTGAATCCGTGCGCTTACAGTAACGTTCTCGGTAGCGCTAGCGAACGTTTGGACTGGTTTCCATTACATCATATCCTGTCGCGTTCATGTGACGTTAAACACAAAATAAACTTGACAGACGAGCGTCTGCGAGAGATCAGCCTCCTAAACACGCATAGATCTGTGATTGTTCCGCCCGAATACTCTCTGCCGTTCGAGAACTAGACGGACATTTAATTCTGGACGGCTGTAATCGCTCTCTGTCGTAAGAGTTAACTCTATAAGGAAAACGCGGGATTTTTTTTTATTATGATTTTTTTTTTTTTTTTTTTTTCTATCACAGAGTAGGACAAGATCCCCGCTCCAATACAACAATAATCCTACGGTAAATACTATTAGTATTACTTGGATTATTTTCGTGTTCGCCGATGTTTCACATTTTAATCACTATCTAATTCACACACTACACGAAGAAACTGTGGACTATATAACAGTCCAAATGTCCGCCTAATGCTAGGGTCAGACTGTCAACTGTCACGACAAAGTTAGTCAACTCGACGGTTGCGTTGTACTTTTTCCAACTCTTGACTTACGACGGGTGCGCTCAGATTAACAGCTAATGGGTTATACGACGAGAATCGAGTTGTAAGGGCGCTCAGATTAACAACTAATGAGTTATACGACGAGAATCGAGTTGTAAGAGCGCTCAGATTAACAACTAATGGGTTATACGACGAGAATCGAGTTGTAAGAGCGCTCAGATTAACAACTAATGGGTTATACGACGAGAATCGAGTTGTAAGAGCGCTCAGATTAACAGCTCATGGGTTATACGACGAGAGTCGAGTTGTAAGAGCGCTCAGATTAACAGCTCATGGGTTATACGACGAGAATCGAGTTGTAAGAGCGCTCAGATTAACAGCTAATGGGTTATACGACGAGAATCGAGTTGTAAGGGCGCTCAGATTAACAGCTAATGGGTTATACGACGAGAATCGAGTTGTAAGAGCGCTCAGATTAACAGCTAATGGGTTATACGACGAGAATCGAGTTGTAAGGGCGCTCAGATTAACAGCTAATGGGTTATACGACGAGAATCGAGTTGTAAGAGCGCTCAGATTAACAGCTAATGGGTTATACGACGAGAATCGAGTTGTAAGAGCGCTCAGATTAACAGCTAATGGGTTATACGACGAGAATCGAGTTGTAAGAGCGCTCAGATTAACAGCTAATGGGTTATACGACGAGAATCGAGTTGTAAGGGCGCTCAGATTAACAGCTAATGGGTTATACGACGAGAATCGAGTTGTAAGAGCGCTCAGATTAACAGCTCATGGGTTATACGACGAGAATCGAGTTGTAAGAGCGCTCAGATTAACAGCTCATGGGTTATACGACGAGAGTCGAGTTGTAAGAGCGCTCAGATTAACAGCTCATGGGTTATACGACGAGAGTCGAGTTGTAAGGGCGCTCAGATTAACAGCTCATGGGTTATACGACGAGAATCGAGTTGTAAGGGCGCTCAGATTAACAGCTCATGGGTTATACGACGAGAATCGAGTTGTAAGGGCGCTCAGATTAACAGCTAATGGGTTATACGACGAGAATCGAGTTGTAAGGGCGCTCAGATTAACAGCTCATGGGTTATACGACGAGAATCGAGTTGTAAGGGCGCTCAGATTAACAGCTCATGGGTTATACGACGAGAATCGAGTTGTAAGGGCGCTCAGATTAACAACTAATGGGTTATACGACGAGAATCGAGTTGTAAGAGCGCTCAGATTAACAACTAATAGGTTATACGACGAGAATCGAGTTGTAAGAGCGCTCAGACTAGCAACTGGACAGTCGTAGAAGGAAGTCGTGAAAGCAGAAAGTTGGCCAAGTTTGTGCTGGCAGTTGGTAGTCTGAGTCTATAGCATTATTCTCGAACGGCAGAGTACTCGATCTACTGGTGTCTATAGTCTTCCTAGCCTCTTGGAGAACAAACCTAGAGAGACCATATAGTTCGATGATTCGACGTTAATAGATAATGTATCGGGTCCCACGATACCCCGAAACGGACCGAAATGGACCGTTTAGTCTTGAAAACTCCGTTAAGAATTATTTCAGTACTGTTTAAAATCCTGTTTCAACCACCGTTTTATTCCGTTTCGATACTTTTCGGTTCGTCTTGGTCCGTTTACGTTCGTTTTAATTCTTTTAGGTCCGTTTTCGGTCGGTTTACCTCCGTTCTGGGATTTGTCGGACCGGACCGAATACGTATCTGCTGCTGGAGACATCAGCACGGATAGAGAATTCCTTCCTAGTGCATTTTCACAATCGAATGCGGTCGAACGTTGGACATTTCGTACGTTTCCGTCGCCACCACCGGGCGCGCCCGAGAATAGCCGACGGAAAACTCGGACCGCGTACTGGCGGTGGAATACATGAAAGAGCGCTTCGTCGACTCGGACTGGGCGGGGCACAGGGACAGTCCGCGGAGACACGGCCAGTTCGTGTTGAAAAGGAGGAACACGAACGGGTTGGCCGCCGAGTTGGCGACGGCGATGCCGCCGAGAATTCCATATAGGTCGCTGGACAGAGTCTTGTGGTCTCCGTATGACATGATCATCTCGGCCACGAAGTACGGCAGGCCGCACAGGATGAACGCGGCCACAATTATCACCGTCATCTTGAGAGTCTTGATCTTCGCCTTCTGAAGCGACGAGTTTCCGGTGCTCGTCAGGTGGATCTTCCCGGGTTTGAAGTTCTGTCGCTTCGAGAGTCGGTTCTCCGACGCCTTCTGCGCTATCTTCATGAAGATGCGGACGTAGCAGACGACGAGGATGACGAGCGGGATGAGGAAGTTGATGATGCCCGCGTACGTCAGGAACGCCTGGCGGTGTGAGTCCGGCTTGTCGCGGAACGTGTTCTCGCACTTGACGAACTTGTCCCTGGGGTCGTAGCGCGTGTGGAAGACGAAAAACATGGGCAACGCCGTGAGGACGGACACGCCCCAGCCTATCCCTGTCATGATCCATACCTGAAATGATACGTCAAGCAATTCCTTTATTACTTAAAGTCTAACGTCATATCGTTTACATCTCTCTCTCTCTCTCTCTCTCTCTCTCTCTCTCTCTCTCTCTCTCTCTCTCTCTCTCTCTCTCTTTCTCAAATATTTGACCTAGGGCCTACAGTTTTCACGGAATGTGGCAAATATCTGTTTAGTAATGAGTGTAAAATATTAAAATCACAATCCCCATACCTTTTACACAATTCCATATTCAGTAGGTTATCGGGTTTTTTTTGGGGGGACCACTTAAGGATTTGTCGTCGCATTTTCTTTACTTACAATTTTGAATCTGTTGCTATTTTAACGATATTGGATCTATGGATCTACAATTGTTACTGAAGGTGGCATATTTACTTAAAGGCAAAAAGTTATTGTGACATGGATTGTTTGGAGTAATACATTTGTGAATGGATTTATGGGTGTAAACCAGACAAAGTGTGCATGAAACAGCTCAAAGAAATGCAACCAAGCAGTTGTTGCAGAGATTGCATGCTTTGTGCAAGAATATTCGGGAGAAATGCTGTCCAGTGTTCACCATAAAAGGCCAGACATTCAGTCGCAAATCATTGTCATTCTGTGCAACCTTCGGAAGTCCAGAAGTCAGAAAAACACTATTAGTTAACTGTTTGATGCAATTTCGTCATGCCAAGTCTCAGTGAAAATGACAAATGGCGAGTCATAGGGAGCTTGAATTTGGGACCTCGCAGCGTGACGTCGGACGTCAATTCAACGTCCACAGAAACACCATATGGCACTATATCAATAAAACAACCAGGCCAGGGACCGTCCCCGTAGCGGCCGACCACCCGTGACAACCCTTCGCCAAGACACATGGATCCGAACCACGCATCTGCGAAACAGATTCCAGCCAGCAACCCTCACAGCCCGTACCATCCCTTTCTCCAGCATTTAGTGGCCTCAATAAGACGACGGTGCCAGGCCTGTATCAATGCTCAAGGTGGACACACTCGCTACTGTATGAACAGTTGCACACATTACGGTCTTCGATATACCAGTCGTGGTACACTGTTTGGAACGGGAGAAAACCAATGAGTCGATCGATGGTGTTCGATTCTACGACCTAAGCAACTCAGGCTAGCGCTCTACCGTCTGCACCCCACTCCCCCCCCCACCGGATTCCACACACAGCGAATAACATTTAAAACAGATATCTAGCGCAGTCGGTAGAACGCTCGCTTGAGGTGCTTTGGTCATAGGGTCCAATCCTCATAGTGGGCCAATTTTCTGATTGCCCCCCACCCCCTCCCTGTCCCAACCAGTGCTCCACGACAGGTATATCAAAGCCCATAGTGTGTGCTGCCCTGTCTTTGGGAAAGTGTATATAATAGATCCTTTGCTGCTAATGGAAAAAAGGGTATCGGAAGACTGAATTATCACGTTTGACATCCAATAGTCGATGATTAATTAATCAATGTGCTCTACTGGTATCGTTAAACAAAAGTCAAAACAAACTTTAATTCTAAGTTACATTGGACTACATCAGTTAATCAGTTAATCAGTTACCACTGCCAATGTTAACATTGTGTAATAAAACTCATATAAGCAGCGTATCAACACACCCAGGCAGTACACCAATAAAAAGTGTGGCATCTCACATTTAATCTACCTGCAAGAAAATCGGGAGTCACTAGTTTCAGTCTGTAGTGTATACTGCATGACAACTGTATATTAAATAAAAATGTATTTATTCATTGGCAATAAGCAATAGTATTTTCACAATTAATCAATGTCATATTTTACGATCAATCACAGCCGCAGCTGTGACACGGAACTCTCTGCTTTGGTACAATGCAACCTCTAAAGGCGGCGCCATACGATACGAGTGCCTTGTACGAGAATAGCCGATTATGACAAATGGACATTACGATTTGATCGGTTGTTACAGGCGACGCCATACGATACGAGTGCCTTGTACGAGAATAGCCACGTATGAAAATAACCGATTGTGACAAGACAAACATTATGGGCTGAATTTACGAAGCCTGGTTTTCTTAACCGCAGCTGTTTAAGCATTGTAAATGTATTAAGTTACACGCGTGTAAAGTTTGTTTGTTTAACGACACCACCAGGGCACATTGATAATTAATCATCGGCTATTGGATGTCAAACATTTGGTAATTCTGACACGTAGTCATCGGAGGAAACCCGTTGTATTTTTCCGAATGCAGCAAGGGATTTTTTATATGCACTTTCCCACAGACAGGAAAGCACATACCAAGGCCTTTTGCATCGATCTTGCGACGCAAGCACCTCAATAGAAAACTCAACCGATTTAGCTAAATCCCGTTCCTACAAGCGTATAAGACATAAATAGATTGATAACTACTTTAACGTGCTCATATACCACTAGGGTTTCGAACACGCCCATCCAGAGTCCGACCTCCGATAAGATCAGTGGCCTGACTCGGGATGGGGGTAGGGGGAGGGTAGAGTTGAAAATGGGCAGAATTTTGAAAATAGCAATTAGTAAAATAAGTTAATAGAATTTGTTAAAAATAATAATAAAAAGTTACAAGAAAAAGAGTATCAGACTAGGGTATAGTCCAGTCGTCATGGGTTGGTATAGTGGTGTGAACAGGACCGACACCGGAAGATACGAGATGGTATCACTATAAAGCAAAGTAAAGACTAGAAAAGAGTAGTAGGGGCCGACCCCGCTTCCTATTTCTTCTTAGAGTGGGGCGGTCAATCTTTCAGTGCTGCTAGGACAGGCTCGGACATGTAGAGACTAAACGCGAACAACCGTGGCGTTCTGCAGAATGGCCGCCATACGAGTCACGAAAAAAACCCAGTCGACATAGTCAGCCGGAGAAATGACGTGGAGGCAAGGAATCTCGCTAAAAAAGAATCCGACCTGGTGGTGCGGGCTGTCGAAACGAGAAGCATTCCAGCGTTCAGTCAGTTTCAATGGCCGCATACATCCCAGTAGAAAACTTCATTTCGCTGACAAAAACAACGAAATGAAGGATTCCCAAGTCGAGCACACGAAAGCACGTGCAGTGTGCACCAACGAAACAAACACGTCTTACCGCGTCGAGCTCCAGACTGGGAATGGTAAGACATAAACAGGCTTTGTAAATTCGGCCCTATGGTTATTCTCTTGGTTGTTATGTAATCAATTCTCTTGGTTGTTATGTAATCGGTTATTATCTTGGTTGTTCTCGTACGAGACACTCGTAGTGACGTTACGCACGGTGTTCGTTCTTGAATCGTACACTGTTGGTGATGCATTACCGTAAATCTCCCGTTGTAAGTATAATTCCGAACGTCCATTTATGTTTTATTTCTCAAATTAACAACTGAAAATATGCTTATATGGGTTAATAACCGTCGCCTTAAAGGAAGTATTATACCAAATAAAATCTCATAGGCGACCATATTAACAGTTGTGTTTAAAAAACACTAATTGCAGACCATTTTTTGCCGAGATGAATGTTTGTTTTTTGTTTTTTGTTTTTTTTACAACAAACACTGTCACATTTATCACTAATGGCAGGACTTGTGGTATTAACTTCTCTATCAAAAGTTGGGTGTACCTCGAACTCTGACCCAGCCGGAAGCTACTTGTTTTAGTACTACCTAAAAACTTATCTTACCGCGACTGGTTCCCGTAGCGGCGCCCTAATCGCCTGGTGCCGGTCTAGCGCGATCACCACCAGCATGTTGCCGGACGACACCATGGAGAATCCCTGCAGGAACTTGATCACTCTGCACATGACGTCACCGGCCAGCCACTCCCGCTCCACGTACTCCCACACGAGCTGCGGGAGCATGCCGAGCAGAATAACAAGAAGATCCGCAATGCACAGGTTCAGAATGAGCGTGTTCACCCGCGACCGGAGGTGGCGGTTGTACACCACCCAGATGAAGACCAGGACCGCCCCTAGGATTCCGAAGATGATCTGCACGAAGAGGACGACGCGCCTGACGAGGAAGTTGTATTTGATGTCGTGCACGCTGCTCTCGAACGGCGTCGTGCTCGTGTTGAACGCGTTGCCGCCGTCGTCGTCAGTGGTCGTCGTCGTTGTCATGGTGATGTTGAGGGCGCCGGCGGTGCTGTAAAGAATGGCGGACATGATGGAGGACTGGCTGTACGGCTGGTTGTAGTTGTTGTTGCTGCTGTAGAGGTCGTACGAGATCGGTGTCACCGTAGATGACGTCATGGTTTAGTCTGACAAAGAAAAGTAAGCATATATAGAGAATAATACATGAGTGGCCGTCAAATACCAGTTTTTTTTAAATGTATCTAACGAGCGAAAGCGAGTTTGATAAATTGTTACTGATACGTTTTTAAACAACGAGTTGTGAGATAAATGGTATCTAACGGACAGGAATGGATTATTCTATTTCTTACATATCCTCAAAAATCAGGTTTAAAGCAAATTTTAACATCTTTTTGACTAAAGGTTATTTATAGCCGTTGCACTTGTAGCGAACTTACATTGGATGTATGGCAGTGGTGACCTGGTCATAACCTAGGAGTAGCCAGTCGTATGTCTTAAAATTGTTAACACATGTACATGTGTAAACAACAATGTGTTCTCACCAACGGGTGTGTAAGAAATATACTATACACGATGTTGCATGGTCGTAATGCATATGTGTTTTTATCTGTGTGTGTGTGTGTGTGTGTGTGTGTGTGTGTGTGTGTGTTTGGGTGTGAGTATGTGCGTGTGTGTGTGTCTCTCTCTCTCTCTCTCTCTCTCTCTCTCTCTCTCTCTCTCTCTGTGTGTGTGTGTGTGTGTGTGTGTGTGTGTGTGTTTGGGTGTGAGTGTGAGTGTGTGTGTGTGTCTCTCTCTCTCTCTCTCTCTCTCTCTCTCTCTCTCTCTCTCTCTCTGTGTGTGTGTGTGTGTGTGTGTGTGTGTGTGTGTGTGTGTCTCTGTGTGTGTCTCTCTTTCTCTGTGTGTGTGTGTGTGTGTGTGTGTGTGTGTGTGTGTGTGTGTGTGTGTGTGCGATCGTGTGCTGACGTGTGTGGTAGTATTTTTCATTGTACTTCGTAATATATATATATAACACACTCTTTGTTTATACAAGCACTGATATTATAAATAATTAAATGCATTTAATATGCAATTTTAGGTATCAAAAAGGCTCCCTACGTCATACACATAATTACAAAGGTAGTAAATTCAAGAAATGGCCCTTTAACAGACTTATAGACAGTGTGGAGCTTTCCACCCACCTACCTATTGTGGGTTGCTTTCCCCAAATATCAAATCCTTTTGAAGCCAATGGTTTTAACAGCGTTCGCACTATAACAATATAAAATCAACATGAAGATATCTCCATATAAAGTATTCAGTTAATGTCGTCCACATCAAGGTGTAAAAATGCCCTCCATGGTCAATATGACTAAAGTACTAATCAAAATTATACTCAGGTGATTTTCCAGTCTTATATATTATTTATGAAAATCTCTGGAATAAAAACCATTAAAATGTGTCAGTATTATTAGTACTTTAGGCTTCGTGTCACGGAGTTTTCAAATACAATAACCGAGCTGGTTTTCATATATATATATATATATATATATATATATATATATATATATATATATATATATATATATATATATCTGTGTGTGTGTGTGTGTACACACACACACACACACACACATATATATATAGATATACATATAGATAGATAGATAGATAGATAGATAGATAGATAGATAGAGATAAATATAGATAAATAGATATATTCAAAATCAGTGTGTTTATATTGTATTGATAATTTTATCTGAGATAGTGATTTCAGATTTAGCCATATGTTGTATTTGGAGCTTTCGGTCAGTTTTTACAATCATATGTACACTGAGAGAATATAAAACGGGAACAGATGGTATTGTAGACCACATTTCAGTCTCTATTAGCGTTGTACTGGCCTCGATGGCGTCGTGGTTAGGCCATCGGTCTACAGGCTGGTAGGTACTGGGTTCGGATCCCAGTCGAGGCATGGGATTTTTAATCCAGATACCGACTCCAAACCCTGAGTGAGTGCTCCGCAATGTTCAATGGGTAGGTGTAAACCACTTGCACCGACCAGTGATCCATAACTGGTTCAACAAAGGCCATGGTTTGTGCTATCCTGCCTGTGGGAAGCGCAAATAAAAGATCCCTCGCTGCTAATCGGAAAGAGTAGCCCATGTAGTGGCGACAGCGGGTTTCCTCTCAAAATCTGTGTGGTCCTTAACCATATGTCTGACGCCATATAACCGTAAATAAAATGTGTTGAGTGCGTCGTTAAATAAAACATTTCTTTCTTTCTATTAGCGTTGTCGTTGTATGGGGTACACAGATGCAGGCGCGGCGGAAACAAGTAGACTGTTGAAAACTAGATGTCGGGGGATATGTTTCCCCGTAACATTTTGAAAACTAGATGTCCTCAAAGTTTGTTTTGTTTAATGACACTGCAAGAGCGCACTGATTAATTATATTTAAGCATCGGCTATAATTGGATGTCAAGTAAAATTCATCTGCCTTAAAGGGACATTCCTGAGTTTGCTGCATTGTAAGATGTTTCCGACTAATAAAATAGTTCTACGATTAAACTTACATATTAAATATATTTTTTTGTTTAGAATATCAATGTCTGTATATTCAATGTGTTTCTGGTCGTCTTAATATTTGTAAGAAGCCCAAACTGGATTTTGTCTTCAAATAATTTCGTACGTAAGAATTTTTTTTTACGAAATAAAATGAAAATTAACCTAATACAAATATTAGAACGATCAGAAACACATTTAATATATAGCCACTAATATTCTAAACAAGATAATATATTTAATATGTAAGTTTAATCGTAGAAATATTTTATTAGTTGATAACATCTTAAAACATTGCAGCAAACTCAGGAATGTCCCTTTAAGATTTACTACCAATAATATTTTGGATTCAGTATTATTTGGGGGCTAGAGCCCCCCCCCCCCCCCCCCCCCCCGCCAAACACACACACCAGTCCACTGCTCCGCCGTGCCTGAGATGTAATATGAGATTGAATGTCGGTAATGTGACATTGCATGTCAGTAGCACGGTTAACTTCCTGAAACAATGGATGAAGGTTTTGGATGGCAGTTGGGTTGCAGTCACTGTTTCCTGTTCGTGTGGGCGTGAGCCCTTATTCCATTCCCTCAATATATTTCTATTTGTCATGAGAAAAACCGATTTTGAGCGATACAATTAATGTGAAAAAATATTTTCTTTTGTTGTCTTTTCGATCATGTGAATATACTGTGTATGTTGGATGCATTCGTACAATTTGCAATCCATCATGCTATTTACAAAGTGATATTGAACAACATAACTTTAAAAAATGAGGTAACATCTTATCGAAATTGGTTTTGCGCCTATCATACAAGAAAAACAACAAACTCATTGCATATATACGCAAAGACCACCAAATCAAATTACAATGACGAAAATAGCATTTCATGTGAATAAAGCTGTAACATTTCAATCGACTTATACATTATAGATATAAACAACAATTTCCATCAGCCTTACAGTAAACTGCAGAAAATGAGAGAAGACAAATAGTCACGCGATCAAAACAATTGTTCTCGCAGTTTTCAGAAGTAGTGAGGTGGAGAGGCAGAAAAGACCGCCGGCAGCTAAGCGTTGGTGTTGGTCCCAACCGCCCCTGACGCGTTCATCTTCCGAAATCTCCTCTTTTTCCCTCGTTGATGATCGCCATAGATTATTGTTATGGTCGCCATGGTTCCCGTGTGTATCACTCTGATCTCAGCAATCTTCCGACCAAGGACTGTTATCAATCCCCCCAGGATAGGGTGGGGAACAGCGTTATGCTTTAACTGCACCATTAGACATCTCTGAACTAGGAATGACCAGTAAAGCTAGATAATGCTTGTCGCACACTTACCGATTAACGCCGACTCCACTATAATTGCATCAATAGTAGTCTGAAAACGCGCACATGCAGCTGCCGACGCGACTGTCTAGTCGGGGCAAATCTGAAGATTAGACGGGATTGTAGCGTCTTTGCCCTGCACACACGTGCCGATTAACGCAGAAGCGACAGTCGAGTCGGCATTAATCGGTAGGTGTGTGCCAAGCATAATAATTCACTGCTACTTTTAAACATAGAGACACCTCGAACTTAGATCCCGAGAGATGCTATAAAATGTGATAATTAAATACCTATAAGCAAGATAAAACAAAATAAAACGATTTTTAAACAGAACTAAGTTGTATTTTATGTTTTCCTTTAAATAAAATAGCAATTAAAATATAAAATTCTATATTTGTCTAAAACACATTTCAGCAAAATCAATCGCGCTCGATAACTCTTTTTTGTTTTCTATCCCAACCAGCGTACCATCACTGATATATTAAAGGTCGTACTATCCTCCCTCTCTCTCTCTCTCTCTGTCTCTCTCTCTCTCTCTCTCTCTCTCTCTCTCTCTCTCTCTCTCTCTCTCTCTCTCTCTCTCTCTCTCTCTCTCTCTCTCTCTCTCTCTCTCTCTCTCAACTCGGTGTCAAAATAATCATATGTCAGACACCAAACAACCACAGTTTAAAATGTACGGAGATGTCGTTAAACACTATTCCATCCCGTGCCCCGTGACGTGTAGACCGCGCGTGTTTGGGACAGTGTGTGTTTACATGGTAATTGGTTGCAGGCACGACAATGATGCACCATTACGTCGGGCGAATTATCGTCCGCGTGACATTTGAATGCATATATTCGAATCATATTTATCTGAACCTGTTTTGTTTTCGTTTTATTCGGAGCATCTTTTGGTCGCAGTGCATGGCGCCACGTAACTCCATCCCCATTACTGGATTGTGATTGCTGTATAAATACCAATTTCCCCTTTGCGGTTAAGCCATGATCCATGATTCAAACTCCGTTAGCTAGAATCAACTAAACTATGCCTGAAATTTGGATGGATATGGGAATGTAAAATATGTTTGTCCTGTCCTGTCAATTAAACTTTGTATTTGACGTTAACGGTTCAGTTTTGAACCGTGCGCAAAATCTGTTTTAACCTGAATGATTTTGACTGGAAACTAAGTTGGTCTTTGCGTAATGTAGGGTGCATTTTATCTTTACCGGTTTAACCACGATTCGGGGCTGTGGGTTTAATCTCCGTTTCTCTGAAATGTTCATTTCTTGTTGCATCTGAATCCTGGATCAAAATGGTCTTAAACAAATTTCAATTTAAACGTCTGATACTGGCCGTTTAATTCCTTGATGCATGGAAATACAGCTGACTCAGATATTGACGATCTTGACATAATTTAACAAACTTGTAATAATAGGCCTATTGCATACCGCATATTGTTAGAATACAGCGTGACCTATTTGATAAATACTGTCAAACGTTTGTTTTGTTTAACGACACCACTAGAGCACATCGATTTATTAATCATCGGCTATTGAATATCAGACATTTGGTAAGTTTGACATATAGTCTTAGAGAGGAAACCCGCTACATTTTATTCCCCATTAGTAGCAAGGGATCTTTTATATGCACTTTTCCACAGACCGGAAAGCACATACCACGACCTTTTGACCAGTTGTGGTGCACTGGTTGGAAAAAGAAAACACCAGTCAGTTGAATGGATCCACTGAGGTGTTTCGATCCTTCGACGCAATCACCTCAAGCGAGCACTCTACCGAATGAGCTAAATCTCGCCCCATCGGAGAAGACGAATTCCAGCAGCAGCTCTTCTTTCAAGTAAATGATTTCAAATCGGCAATCTTTTATTTGGATTATACGGTAAAGCATTGCCAGTATTTACATTCATTATTGGCCATGTTTTCATTTCAAACAAATCGTCATTTGTGTTATGGCATTGCTAAAAAAAGAATATTTTCTGACGATTTGGCATCATCCGATCAGAAGCTGTACTTATAATGTCAGTTTTTTAAAAGTTACAGACGCTAGTCGATAAACACTAAGACGTACGCTTTCACTACTAGAGCCATTTTTCATCATTTAAATTAGAACATACTTACATCGTAGTGTTTACATTATCCATTTCCGTACATCCAAAATGTTTCTGGTCATCCTGGATGTTTTTGTAATACTCCAAAATATATTTTTCATAATTGTAAAAGCACACGTACGTCTGAAAAGAAACGGTTATTGTGCCAAGCTCTAGTCTAGTTTAGACAGTATTTCACCATTTAGATACCACAGACTTTGGTTTAACTCTATTATAACTTTATCCAGATGAGTTGGAGATTTTAAAGATTAATCAAACTTGGTGTGCATTTTCACGGTTTGAAAGTAGGGTCTGCGACTTTAACATGGGTCGTACGATCAAACATCTTCATGATCAGCCGAGCACTCATTGCGATTTTTCTCGTCGCAACAGAAAAAAAAAATTGTTTCATTTAACGACAACACTAGAGCATATTGATTTATTAATCATCGGCTATTTGATGTCAAACATTTGGTAATCCTGACATATATAGTTTTAGAAAGGAAACCCGCTACATTTTTTCCATTAGTAGCAAGGGATTTTTTATATGCACAATCTCATAGACAGGATAACACATACCATGGCCTTTTATACACCACTCATGGTGTACTGGCTGGAACGAGAAATAGCTCAATGAGCCACCGACGGATATTGATCCTAGACGGACCGCGCATCAAGCGAACGCTTTACCTCGTCCCAACAGGTGCCTCACGACTGGTATATCAAAGGCCATTATTTTATCTGTGGGGAATTGCATACAAAAGATCCCTCACTATTAAAGGGACATTCCTGAGTTTGCTGCAATTTTAAGATGTTATCGACTACTAGAGACTTTTTAACGATTGTAATTACATAGCAAATATATTTTTCTGCATAAAATATTAGTGGCTGTATATTAAACGTATTTTTGATCGTTCTAATATTTGTATTAGGTTAAATTTCACTTTATTTCCTAAAATATTTTTTTTTCGTACGTACGAAATTATTTAAAGACAAAATCCAATTTGGGCTTCTTACAAATATTAAGATGACCAGAAAAACATTGAATATATAGACACTGATATTCTAAACAAGAAAATATATTTAATATGTAAGTTTAATCGTAGAAATATTTTATTAGTCGGAAACACCTTGTGGAATGCAGCAAACTCAGGAATGTCCCTTTAATGGATAATCTAGCGGGTTTCTTCTGAAGATAATGTCCGAGACAAACAAAACATTTATTACTTGATAGGTCATAGAAATATAAACACAGATTTATCAAATGTTTGAGATCCGATAGCTGATGATTAAATAATCCATGAGCTTCATAAGCGTACGAGACGGGCAGTCAGGTGGGTCAACTGCCCCCTCCCCCAATGTTGGAGCAAATCTCCGCATTCGGACCAAATGATGGAGACACTCGGTCAAAATGAGCTAATTTGAAACATATTCACTTTGTATTTTCATAAATTGAACTCACACTTTTATTTATAATCCATATAAAATAAGTAGTGATTCGTTTAGAACTCGGTATAGCTGTTTGCTAGAAATTCTTTGATTGATTGATTGATGGATTGATGGATTGATTGATTGATTGATACTTTACTGCTTTAAAAACCAATAAATTAGGCTAATTAGGCACAAGTTTCCATCTCATATAATACATATATATCAGCAGTAATGATACATTTATATATTTGCAATATTAAATGACAATTAGAGTGGGATATATATATATATATATATATATGACTGTCTTACCTTATAAATATCTATATGGAAACCAAACAGCAACCTGCATGATTATCCATGCTCCTTTAACAGTGATTCCTCTTTTGTTTTCCCCCCGAGTCCAAAACAATTGTCGCCAGACTGACACTCTTAGAACAAAAGTCCTGCAGTGATTAAAATGAAAATAACTCTCGTTCGTGTCTCTATTTCCATCGCGATGTAATGGATAATTCACGTTAATCAAATGCGGTGTGTCTAAATGTTAATGGTGGGGTCGCGCGCTATCGTAATGTTATGGGAAAATCACGTGGTTGGATAGGAGAAGTTATTAAGCGAGTACAGCACCGACAAATTCCCGCAGTGGTCTGATTGGCACTGGATAAAGCGATGGATGAGGGATGGGAAGGAAGTCGCCAGCTTCGTAATTCGTATTATAGTCAAAATATTCCACATTGTTCTCATTTATAATAAATAAATAAATACACGCCAGCACGCACGCACGCACACACACACACACAGAGACACACACAGACACACACGCACGCACACCCACACACACGCATATATATATATATATATATATATATATATATATATATATATATAATGTGTATATGTATGTATGTATGTATGTATTGATGTATGAATATCTATATATTGTATGTATGTCGAGGTTGACTAGTACATACATAGATATAAACGCACTGGCGCAGGGGATAATTAAATCCTTTCAGGCCTCAAAAATTGTCCCATTCGGTTGCTGGGACTCGAACCTGTGGCACCGATTCGCCCGCAAATATATAATGTGTATATGTATATATGTATGTATGTATGTATGTATTGTGGCACCGATTCGCCCGCAAATATATAATGTGTATATGTATGTATGTATGTATGTATGTATATATATATATATATATATATATATATATATATATATATATATATATATGTATGTATGTCTGCATGTATGTGTATGTAAAGTTGCTATTGACGTGTTTTTGTTTGACAACTGTCGGTGTATACGTCAATTCAGGTCTGTCGTCGAAGTACGTTTGCTTACATGTCAATAAACGTAGTGCCGTGACCTGATTAATTTAAAATTAATTTGCAAAGATACGCTATCTATTATATGATATTAAATGATACCCATATGGTCTATAATAATAATAGGTTTGATAAATATCGTATTTATGGCACACTTCTGACGTCACGAGTAGCTATAGCAGCTACACATATAAGGTTATACTGACATCAATGAACGTCAGTTAAACGGGTTGTTTTTTAATGAAACTGATGAAACCCGTTTGGGAATTGTTTTCTACTCAGCGCTTTCGCTCGGAGAATAAAAGAAGTCACAAACTATTTTAATAAATTCCGTATAGCACTCACGCTCATGCAATAATCTATCTGTGTGTGTATGTGTGTG
>NC_054700.1:3372363-3399863 GCF_016097555.1 Gigantopelta aegis | reverse complement strand
CCTCAGACAATTTTTAAAATTAGATGACCTTAAATGCAATATCCTTTCTGCAGGTAAAATTCATTATGGCAAATACTGATAAATGCAATACATTACAAATACTGATAAATGCAATACATTACAAATACTGATAAATGCAATACATTACAAATACTGATAAATGCAATACATTACAAATACTGATAAATGCAATACATTACAAATACTGATAAATGCAATACATTACAAATACTGATAAATGCAATACATTACAAATAAATGTTTACTCATATAGACACAAATGTGTACGCTGAATATATAGCACAATAGTCGTGTAACAAATTGTTGAATCAAATGAAATAATAACTTATATGGAACAACTATACGATATTAATATATCATATTAATTCGCTTAAAATAACAATAGCAAATATCACGATAATTTTGCAATATAATATTTTCAAATTTCTATCTATTATTTTTTTTTAATTAATGAACTGGATTTACTCTCTTGTTGGAGGGCTTCGTGAAAAACTTTTAAAACTAGATATCCTAAATTGCAATTATCTACATTCTACAAGTAAAATTCACCATCACCAATTCTATTAAATTGTAATAATAACTTTTGTATTACTTAGTTAAAATTTACTCGCTTTGTAATATTGTAAATTTATTTTTGGGACCTGGGTTGACGCTTTTTTCTGTTCCACCACTCTCACAAACACAGATACTTACGCAAGAAAAATCGAGACGTTAATGTTCATAGTAGTGAAATAAATGTCTGCGAGAACCCGTTATATCAGCAATATTGATTTGAAATTGGGCCATTTGACGTGAGTTTCGGTGGCAGGTGACATCTGTGGTATGAGACCTTAAATCAAAGTGATATTCCATGAGTACCTCACAGTTGAGTTTTCATGTGTTGCCCCACCATTAATTTACTTTAATAGACATATATCATTTCTTTTTCGTTCCTTCTTTTGTTTCTTTGAAAAGAAAGGCAAGGAAGGGAATATTTATTTTAAGTTGAATGCTTCTTTTAACCGTTTTATTAATTAACTATACGATTATAATTGTTGATATTAAAGGGACATTCCCGACTTTGCTGCATTGTAAGCTGTTTCCGACTAATAAAATATTTCTACGATTAAACTTACATATTAAATATATTTTCTTATTTAGAATATCAGTGTCTGTATATTCAATGTGTTTCTGGTCGTCTTAATATTTGTAAGAAGCCCAAACTGGATTTTGTCTTCAAATAATTTCGTACGTACGAAAAAATATGTTTTAGGAAATATAATGAAAATTAACATAGTACAAATATTAGAACGATCAGAAACACGTTTAATATACAGCCACTAATATTCTAAACAAGAAAATATATTTAATATGTAAGTTTTATCGTAGAAATATTTTATTAGTCGAAAACATCTTAAAACATTGCAGCAAACTCACGAATGTCCCTTTAAGCAATAATGTACATTATATATCGTTGAATATGCATACTAGGCCAAATGCCTTAATTGTATCCTCCTTTTAATAATAAAATGACTAAAGATAAAATGATTAATATACAGAACAAAAAATATTTTAATATAATGTGTGATTTGTGATAATATTAACTTGGTAAACAGACTTGTGAAAATAAGCCTAAAGTGTGCATAAGACATTGATCAAATTTTAAAAGACAAAAAAAAAATTAAAAAAATAAAAAAAATAATGGGATTTAAACTGAATCATTTAAAATAAATTTAAAATTTGCTCTTCCGTTGTTGTTCAGAATATAATAAATGTTAAAGCAATTAATTTCAATGATTGTGGTGTAACCTTTTGGCAATATTCGCTATGAACACGAATCTTCTCAACTAAAGTGGCCATCATGCCCTAGATTACTTTACTTAATGCTGTAATCATTTCATTTCCAGAGTCTGTTTCCTTCTGTTTCCTTTTCTTTTCTTTTCTTTTCTTTTCTTTTCTTTTCTTTTCTTTTCTTTTTTCCTTCTTCCTTGTTTTAATTTATGTTTAGGTTGTGGATGGATGTGAAAATATTGAATACAACATATATGTCGACGGTTATTTTTAATGGCATAACAATTGTCGTAAACCGTTGATACTGAAAATATTCCACTTTAACAAGGCTGTATTTGCATTTATATCTTTTCCGTTAATAAAATATATTACGTTAAAGTCTGGCAAAAAAACACGTCGACTCAGTAAAATTTATCCTAACTAAAATAATCTCTTTTTGAAACGTGACGTCATAGACATGCGCTTGGTATGTTTATTGCATATGACTTTGTGTGATGATTGGATATTTACCGTACCGGTTTATGTCTGAACCACAATATTATGGACAACAAACTCTGCAGGAACCCGCCTACTGGTTGAGTGAGCGATGTGTTTCCGTGGTGGAAGGGAAAGCGTTTGACGAAAACAAAAGTGACACGGAGAAGTGAGATGTATTACGATTATTCATGAGGTGACGATGTTTGTTTCACACTCGACATGTGAGATGGGTCACGGAGTCTCTTCGAATCTCCGTTATTCTCCTACTCTTCGATCAATCGCTACGTATTATACTTGACCGCCGAGGCTCTGGAATATTAACACCGGTGCGAGACCTATCTCTTAAAGTCGCAAACCCTAGTTTCACCCCGTGAAAATTGACAGTAACACTGGCGTAGGAAGCAGGGGGGCAAGGGAGCATGTGCCCCCCCCCCCCCCCCACACTTTTCAGATATTTTGCTTTATAATAGTGTAAAAGTGTGTAAATATAAAAGTGTTTCTCCCCCACCCCCCCACCCCCTCCCTTTTTGGCACCTTCCTACGGCACTGATTAAGTTTGGTTAATCTACAAAACCTTTAAAACATGTGGATAAAGTTACAACAGAGTGAAATAAGAGTCTGTGGCGATGAAACGGAGAAATACCCTTTAAAAGTAGACTAGAGCTATATGAAATATGAACAGGTTTCTTTTTTAATATGAAAATATGAATTTCGTGGTATTAGAAACACCAGGATGATCAGAAATATCTCGAATGTACGGCAATGGATAATCTAAACAATACAATCTAAGTAATGTCTGATTTCAATTAACAAAACCGGCTCTACTAGTGGAAAATACCCCGCAGTGTCTAAACACTAGGGTCTGCCACTTTAAGGTTCCACGCCACCATTAATTAGGCTACTCCATGGATTTCAGTACGATTTCTATGTCGGAATATATTCTGTGGGAAAAATACAACGATACCGAAAGGGCTACGAGACTGCTGTTTTTATGTTGTATACCACCAAATCAAATTACATAGACGACAATAGTAATGTACGCGGCTGAAACGCCTACACGCAATGTTTCAATTAACGTATACATCACGGCAATAAATACTACCATCCCTAACCCTTAAAAATGGGTGTTAAGCTGCTCGTCCCAGACATAGCGGGTAGGGTCTATGATTACCATAGTTCCGCATACAAATTGTCATCTAATTTTTAGTAGGATTTTCGCCCATGTTTCAAGCACATTAGTAGCTGGGACAATGGAACTAGTACAAAGTAAATTGCATAACAACATTGTCTCAAATGGCAGGACTATTAGCGTTCACATTGTAATGAAAAGTTGTGTGCACTTCGAACTTTGACCCGGTGAAATATTATTTGGTGTATGGCTATCTTTATGAAGTGCTCTCCCTTGATAATTACCATGCAAAGATCTAACATAGGGTGATCAAGAACATTTTAAGTTTTCCACCCTTTTTGCCAGAGCACTGTTATATAAAACGTAACATGCCACTTATACAGATGTTAGTCATTTAGTTCTAAAGTGACAAGCAACTTAGAACTATCAAATGGGTTATTTTATTCAGATATATATCAAGTAACAAGTATCGACACAATAAATGGTGGCGTGGTACCTTATGGTAGGACTCAGACTGTCAACCGTCACGACGAAGATGGTCAACTCGACGGTTGCGTTGTAATTTCCTCAACTCCCAACTTACGACGGGTGCGCTCAGATTAACAACTAGTGGGTTATAACGTCGAGAATCGAGTTGTAATAGCGCTCATACCAGCAACTGGACAGTCGTAGAAGTTGTGAGAGCAGTTGCTAGTTTGAGGCTGGCATTAGTCGTCGTAGGTCTCATGCTAGTGTTTAATAGTTCAAGAGATCTATTTCATTTCATTTCAACTTATTTGCGTGCTTATATTCAATTAAGGTTTAAGCACGCTGTCCTGGGCACACACCTCGACTATCTGGGCTGGCTGTCCAGAACAGTAGATTAGTTATTAGTGGTTAGTGAGAGAGAATATGGTGTAGTTGTCTTACACATACCCACTGAGTTGTTAAAACTTGCTCTGGATAGGAGCCTGTACCTGGATGCGAACCCTGTATCTACCAGCCTTATGTAGCCGACAAAATACACATTCTAATTCAGCCATCTTTCTCAAGATAGATATGAGAGGTCTGCTAAATAATCTAACTTCAAGCCCAAGTTCAATTAATGTCACATATACTCTCTCAAAGGTAATTTAATTCTTCATTTTTAGTTCATATTTACATCATTATTTTATCAGCTGACTGAACCTGTCCTCAGTAGGCGGATAAATAGGGTTTATTGCAAAACGGACAGGGATCACTCGCACAGGGTATCTTCCACTCTATAGAAAAAGACAACCGCTTAAAATGCACCCGATGACAAAATGTTGTAGTAAATAATACAACCCATTATCTTGGACTGTCATTTCTTACCATCCATATATTCCGGAAGTGAATACGTGAGGCAAAATTCGTGACACGAGGAAACTGTATAGTGAAACCGGAAGACGAGTGACCGGAACTTTAAAATAAAGCACTGAATACTACGATGCCTGCGATTGGTGAAATATGTGACGGGACTTGTGGACATCAATTGTTGTTAATCTCACTAGTAAATGTCTGTAACTTGACTTGAGTTGACTTAAACTGTATTAACGTGCCTATATCGTTTCACGGTTCAGGGATTTCCTCTACCTAATATCTGTCTACTAAGCAGTATTCAACGACTGTTTCAAACATAAACTGGTGATAGGAACTGTACTAGTTGGCCCTAGCAATCACCTTCCACCAGGCTACATATTTTGTATCTGTACGTAATTATGCTATAATTGTTTATACACTGTACCAAAGTTAACATTCCTCTCACAAAATAGTCCGGTATACACAAGTTTGTGGCGTGGTCTGGAGCCAGTGGGGTTCGAATATGAACCTAGCCGATCCTTTTAGTCTACATCCATGGACACCTTTGTGAATAACCTAAGGCCCAAAAAAAAAGTCGGTCTCTGATCAGACGAAAGTTCCAGAATTGATGCGGTGATCAGTCTTTTTTTGTTTCTTTTTTTTTAAAGCATGGATAGCACAGAAAAGGTGGGTATATTTGATATCGAAATAAGGGGCATATTTAAATTGAAATCAAAAAGTACGTCCTATTGCACTGAAAAAAGAGAACAGTTTTAGCTTCAGAACCCATCAGCCAACGCCTCTGAATGCATGCCACGTGACAAATGATAACCTGCTAATGGCGGGAATAAAAATAAAATCGCATGTCATGTGGAGGGTCTGAAGTTTTATTATTTAATGTTCTGCAGAGCGTGTTAAAATGTCCAGATACCGGTACTCTTATATCGAATCGTACTACATGAACTATATATCTATGACATGCCTTAAACTAATTACTTAGCAGATTTAATCAAACCGTAAGACGTGTTAGGAAAGCAATTATAATGAGTACGTACAGATAGTTTAATGAGTCTGACATTGCTATCGTCTGACATTTTTCAGAAGTTCCTTCCCAATTATGATTTGCGACACCGAATGGGCCGCGCCAGATGCGTGACAAGGCTGTCACTCTTTACATAGGGCTGTATGAATAAAGTATTTTAATGAGGCCATGCATCTGGGCTTGTTAGCGTCAATAAGACACGGTATTGTCCAAACTGTCTCCGCAACGCCGTTGCTCGCTGCCATTTTGTTTTGAAAGTAGTCCGTCTAGTAAATCAATCGCACTACTATTTCGGTCAGTCAGGACACTGTGACTTTATTTTATTTATTTTTTTAATGCTGACTCCAGGTTTTTAAGCAGTGTGAAATATACTAAATAAAAGAAACGCGACTATTAATAATAACAAGTTTGTTGTGTTTAACTAGAGCACATTGATTTATTAATCATCGCCTATTGGATGTCAAACATCTTTTATTTGCACCATACCACAGACATGATAGCACATACCTTTGATATACCAGTCGTGGTGCACTGGCTGGAACGAGAAATAACCTAATGGGCCCTCCGACAGAGATCGATTCCAAACCGACTGTGTATCAAGTGAGCGCTTTACCACTGGGCTATGGCGAGTATTGTTTTTGAGTAGTATTTATTATTATTTAATATCATTCAGTTGGAATCCAGTTAGTTTTTGTATCTATTAAAATTGTTAAATATCTCGAGAACATTCTAGGCCCATTTTGACATTCTGTTTACTGCAATGATTTTATTATATATAAATTGGACGTAGCCCAGTGGTAAAGCACTCGCTCGATGCGCAGTCGGTTTGGAATCGATCCCCGTCGGTGGGCCCATTAGGCTATTTTTCATTCCAGCCAGTGTACCACGATTGGCATATCAAAGGCCATGGTATGTACTACCCTGTGTGGGATGGTGCATATAAAAGATCCCTTGCTGCTAATCGAAAAGAGTAAACCATGAAGTGGCGACAGCGGGTTTCCTCTCTCAATATCTGTGTGGTCCTTAACCATATGTCTGACGCCATATAACCGTAAATAAAATGTGTTAAGTGCGTCGTTAAATAAAACATTTTATTCCTTCTTATTCTGTTATGTGTAGCGATTCGTTAATGTGTTTCTAATAAATAAATAAATAAATAAATAAATAAATATAGGTTATGTATCAATATGTGCACACACATACACATATATTTCATTAAGGTCTGACTACACAGATGCCATCTGCCATTGAAATCCATGTTAAATTGCCCAGCTTCAAATTAAAGTTACATTATCTGGTTACCATATTATAACATCATGTACAAATGTGAAATACAAGCTCAAATGCACTTTTAAAAAATCGGGTGTGTTCGCTATGAACGGATATCGTCAAACGTAGACGCTTGATTCGTCGCCTGTGCCGCCACAGCTCGGCAAAGCACAAACGACAGCCTGTTGTCAGTTTCAGTTAACACGTGCGTTTGCCGATTTCAAATTGTAGGGTTCGTCTCAAAAAATTAAAAGAGAAATCTTGCGCTGTAGTTAAAACCGGTTTGATCTTAATAACGTATTATCGACAGTCGTACCTTCCTATTTCAGAATTGATATTTTATAAAGTGTTAGTAGAACTTTCAAAGTTTAGTTTGTATACTAGTAACACATTAATCATGTATATATTTTTAAAATAAAATATACTAAAGTAGACAATGAACGTTTTCACTTCTTAATTTTACGTGTTAAAATCGACAAATTCAAATAAATATTATTTCGTTTGGAAAGGGTAAAGTTGGGGGGGGGGGTTGTTTAACGACATCAAAGATAAAGCATATTGATTTAATAATCATCCGACCCCATACAGCCGTAAATAAAATGTGTTGAGTGCGTCGTTAAATAAAACATATCCTATCCTTCCTTCCATCTGCTGCTGGATGTCTAACATTTGTTAATTTTGACATATAATCTGAGAGAGGAATCGGGTGCATGTGCAGGGGAAGGGTATTGGATGTCGAAACCCTTACTTGCCCAAGCTTAAAAAAAACTGAAATGTATTTTTGGGGGGAGCATGGCCCCATATAAACTTCGCTTAACACAGTCTATAACCCCAACCCCGCTGAAATCCCTGCACACGCGCCTTGGAAACCTGCTACATTTTTTAGCAAGGGATTGTTTATATGTACCATCCCACAGACAGGATATCACATACCATGGTCTTTTTGTATACCCGGCGATGGTGATCGATCCTAGACTGACCGCGCATTTAAAAAAAAAAAAAAAAAAAACCTTTTTAGGTCTAAGTAATGAATAAATATAGCATATAGTCTTGAAAAATGTTACGTAAATCAAACACAGTACCCTCTTCCTCTACCCCTAGAGCGTTACGTAATTAGTAACACCCCCTTACATGTAACGCGTATGCCAACAGCTGGTCACTGTAAAAATTTCAAGGAAAAACCCCCATTCAGCGACCCCTGGAAAGGCGTTGTATCATACCTCTATGGATATAAATATGTTTTGGAGATATGAGACGACCCTTCAATCAATACAGTTAAATTTGTTCAGAAATTGCGAAATCTCACGTGATCTCTTGTTGAGGAATTCTATGCTGGTGATAAGCCAATGAAAACCGAGATCGGTACGAGCCCGTCAAAAGTGTTCCACTTTCAAAATCATGGCTTTGTTTTTGACCTGGATAAGCCAGTGTAGTGAAACCAATGCGGAGTGCGGCGCCATATATGCACCAAACGTAATTGGATTTTTTATTCTATATGCTTAAATAATAAAAATATTCCAGGGAATGTAGTTTTAAGAATTAATATTTTATAAAGTGTTAGTAGAACTTTCAAAGTTTAGTTTGTATAACACATTGATCATGTATATATATTTAATAAAATATACTAAAGTAGAAAATGACCGTTTTCACTTTTTAATTTTACGTGTGGTAAAATCGACAAATTGAAATAAATATTATTTCGTTTGGAAAGGGTAAAGTTAGTTTGTTTTGTTTAACGACATCAGTGTTAGAGCATATTGATTTAATAATCATCTGCTTTTTGGATGTCAAACGTTTGGTAATTTTGACATATAATCTAAGAGAGGAAACGGACGCATGTGCAGGGGAGAGGGCATTGGGGGTCGAAACCCTTCCCTGACCAAGATAAAAAAAAAATTGAAATATATTTTCTGGGGGAGCATGGCCCCATATAAACTTCGCTCAACGCAGTCTCTAACCCCCAACCCCGTTGAAATCCCTGCACACACGCCTTAGAAACCCGCTACATTTAAAAAAAAAGGGGGATCATTTATATGTACCATCCCACAGACAGGGTATCACATACCATGGCCTTTTATATACCAGTCATGGCGCACTAGCTGGAACAATCCCGCCGATGGGGATCGATCCTAGACCGACCGCGCATTTAAAAAACACACCACATTTTTAGGTCTAAGTAATGAATAGAAATAATATATAGTCTTCATAAATGTTACGTATATCGAACATACCGCCCTCTTCCTCTACCCCAAGAGCGTTACGTAATTATTAACACACCCTTACATGTAACGCGTATGCCAACCGCTGGTCACTGTAAAAATTTCAAGGCAAATACCCCACCGACCCCTGGAAAGGTATTGTACCATATCTCTATGGATATAAATATATTTTGGAGGTATGAGACGACTCCTCAATCAAGACAATTAAATTTGTTCAAAATCACGTGAGAAGCTCAGCGCCTGCGCAAATCGCGTAAATTTCCAGTTCTACTGACGTCCCGTTAATTGAAGAAAAACAAGCTGGCCATTGGGTTTGCAGTTGACCTAGATAATGTAGATAAGCGAGCATTGCGAAACTGTAGCGATGTGGTGGGCCTTTTATGTACCAAACAGAACTGGATCATCTATTCTAAATGCTTAAATAATAAAAAATATTCCAGACACTGCAGCTTTAATATTGCTAATAGAACGGGTTCTTGTTTTGACATATACCATTGTGAACATATGTCAAATAAACATTTATTTTTTAAAACTCCAAAACTGACAACCGCATCTGGCTGTAGTACCGGTCCGAACAGGCGTTTCAGGAACGCCTCTTCTGCTATACACCATGACCAAAAAAGTCAATGCACAATATTACAAAATAACATGGGCGAACTCCAGCCAGAAGGCTTACAGTTGAAATATACAAAGAATTTTAATTCTTCCCCAATTACTAGAAGTGAACATGTGAACGACATATGTCACAATTAGGAACTAGTGTTGACCATGATGAATGACCTCTCACCCGGAAGTACTCTGTGTAATGAGACTTAAGTACCAAATAACTAAAATTTGGGTGGCCAAGTCAAGAATGATTTGTGCCCTTTTATACGGGGTGTCCAAACGTTAAATATGTGTCAGATAAATAGAGTGTTTTTGAAGTCTGTTTTCAAAAGTATTATTCGATGAACCCCAGAATGCCCTCACCCCCAGGAGCAAAAGTGGGAAGAGCCCCGGATTCCAATAGCCCCGGATATGCATCGAAACATTAACAGAAGAAGACAACAAAAGAGTTGTATGAGTGGGAAACTATAACGGATATGACAGGGAGTACCAGATCGTTGATGAAAGGGCGTCTCATGCTCGCACTTCACTCCAAAAAAAGACGAGCCTTAGCGAGTGGGGACACCATGCTGACATATTTATCTATCAATAAATGTCCAACCTTAGGCGCAAATTCCATTTGTTCATAATTCGTATGCGTATACGTATTCGTAAACCACAACGCATAGAGGAGGACGCATTAAAGGGGCAACCCTAGTTTCAGGACATGCAAATTAACACTATGTTTAATTTAATCTACAGACCTGTAACACATTTGGATAAAGTTACAATTGAGTGAAACATGAGTCTGCGACTTTGAAATGGTGAAAAACCCTCTAAAAATAGACTGAAACTCGACTCCATAATTGTTACCTCTCAGACGCACGTGCGTTTTTAAAAATATGAGAAATCCATTATGTGATATTAAAAAACCCAGGATGACCACAAACACTTCGAATGTACGGAAATGGATAATCTAAACAATAAAATCCAAGTAAAGTATGATTTTAGTTATCAAAAACGGCTCTAATAGTAAAAAATATGCCTTAGGGTTTCAAAAGTAGGGTATGTCCCTTTAATGGAATCTACTCAAACCATCTGCACAGAAAGTGGTTGATGCTGATTACGTATTACGCATCACGTATACACATGCAGTTACGGACACACGGAATTTGTCACCTTATATGCATAACCGCTGTCTGTTACTGAAACACACCTAATGGATGTATGGGTTATGGCAATAAAAATAGTACTGACGGCAAAGTCGCTGTTTTGTTGTCGTTAATTTGGCACTATTTCAGTTCGCGCTGCTCGTCAATGAACGACCGGGCTGGTGTTCGCGCTATTCCCCACGGCCGTATTGCCGCGGCTGGTGTTCGCGCTATTCCCCACGGCCGTATTGCCGCGGCATTCAATAATTTTATCGCACCATTATCAATCTATTGTGAATCTTAGTCGGCCAGCGTCGGTACTTTCATCAACAATCTCTAAGCCGCCTGTTTACAAAATAGCGCTTTACGACAGCACTGACGTCGTAACGCTAGGTGCTATCCCCCCGAACATATTACAGGACATTGGAATCTTTCAGCGGAGAGAAAACAAGGCGGAATTGAAACCTAAAAAACGTATTATTGAAACGCACGATCCAGTGACAGAGTGATTCATATATCTATTTCAATGCACCGGAGCAATTGTTAATTAGAAGGCCGACCAAGCCGCGGGATTCACGCCATTAGGGCACGTCTTACAAGTGTAATTGATACGGCGCTCTTACGTGTACGATAGCGTAAAAAAACCCACACAAAAAAACCCACATTCTCTTCAACATTTCTTTTCCTTTTTCTCCCTCATTCCTTTTTTTATTTTTCTTCTTTTTTTCTCGCTTTTTTTTTTTTGCTGTTGTTATTGTTGATTGTTATTTTTCAGGTGACTCTTATTTTCGAGGTAGTTCCTTTTTTTGTGGGTAGCTCTTCTATTTAGGGAGGTTGCAATTTCCAACGTCTACGTGTAATATTCATATTTTGTTGTAATAGTGTTCCAGTTGATTAGGATAACCTCCCTAAATAGAGGAGCTACCCACTAAAAACGAGCTACCTCAAAAATAAGAGTCATCTGATAAATAACAATCAACAATAACAACAGCAATAAAAAGGAAGGGGGGGGGGGGCAAAAGGCAAAGAAATATTGAAGAGAAAGTGGTTGTTTTTGTTTGTTTGTTGTTGTTGTTGCGGGGGGGGGGGTGTTTGTTGTTGTTTTGTTTGGGTTTTCGGGGGGGGGGGTTGTTGTTTTTTGCTGGTATTATTGTTGATTGTTATTTATCAGATGACTCATTTTTGAGTTAATTCGTTTTTTGTGGGTAGCTCTTCTATTTAGGGAGGATGCAATTCCCAATGTCTACGTGTAAGATTCATATGTTGTTTGTCACAGTCCTCCAGTTGCTTAGGACACAATGTTGTTTGCTATGGAGGGATATTTTTCAGAGTCACATGTAATTAGCTACTTGTCTCATGGATAGCCCCTCATTCGTGGCAGCCACGCAAGTAATCTTTTAAAACAATAAGAATTGATATATATATGTGTGTGTGTGTGTGTGTGTGTGTGTGTACGTCGTGTGTGTACGTCGTGTGTGTGCGTGCGTGCGTGCGTGTGTGTGTGTGTGTGTGTGTGTATGTGCGCGCGCGTGCATTTGTAACACGCTTTCCGTCGGTGGGCCCATTGGGTTATTTCTTGTTCCAGCCAGTGCACCACGACTGATATATCAAAGGCCGTGGTATGTACTACCATGTCTGTGGGATGGCAGCGTTCGAAATACGCACTTGTCCGTTTGTCTCGACAAGTGAAACTTTACTCGGACAAGCATAATTTGCCGTAGTGGTTATCCGGTGGACAAGTAAAATGTTTTTACAAAGCAGTATCAAAATATTTAGCAATTGTTGGACTTCAAAAAAACATAATAAAGAAAGAAAGAAAATAAAGAAACCCGAAATGAGCGGTGTCACGTCGCAAACTGTTATACAAATATCGTGGTTAGAGAGTTAAATAAACATGGTCTTAGCTCGTGAATATTCGGAATACCTTGGGAGTTGCGATTGAGTTCCCAATTCCCCACTTGGAATAATGAATAATTTATTTGATCGACAAATTATATTCGATACCATTTGTTTGTTTTTTTGTTGTTTTTTGGAAGAGAAAAAAAAGTTTATTGTTTTGTTGTTTAAGTTTAAAATGACGCAGTTGCCTGTTTACCACAAATGTGAAAGTCAGTTTTCTTTTGATATTTGAGAATTATTGATTACATCATCGGTAACGTGATAAAACCTGTTAGACGGGTTAATCTAAGATTAAAAACATATTAGTTAAAATTTATTATTTTATTATTTAGTTGTAAATTATATTTACATATATCTCTGCAGTGAATTTTATGAAATAAGTTATTTATATGACAAAACAAATTTATGATCGATCAACAAACCTATGAAAAGGCGGGATAAGCCCGATCAATTGGTTTCTTGTTGATTTGTTATCAGAACAAGTCTGAAAATAACAGGCCCCCATTCAATAAAAAATAAAAGTAAAAATATGGCTGGTCTCCCCACCATAGAGGTTTTCATCCCCTACTCCAGATATCGTTCCTACGGACCTAAATAAGAATCTAGTCATGGACTGCCCGGTACAAACAATTTTTAATGTGTCTTTTGCCAGGCTTTGGTAGTCACAAACTTAATTAATATTAAGAGTAAATATTTCTGTGTTGAAGTAGTGTGATGTAATACGTTTGCATATTTAAAGGGTTTTTAAAATTCTTTTTAACCATATGCACGTGCATATACTTGAAGTGTTACTAGAACGCCTTCGCGTTTTCCGGCGGAAAGTTTCCCGTGCCTATTAATTGCGAATTATGCCTATGCTTTGCGAATGGCTGAACGACAAATGTATCCTTTAACATGAATGTTTAGGCCTACCTTTTAAAACTGGCCAGTGGACGAATCATCTAGTTCCATTATGTTTATTTAATGTAAATTGTACCGCACGGTCCCGCAAGTAACAGTCATCATTTATAGCACAATATTACCTTGGACGAGGCTCAGGGTTAGTTGTCACTGTGGTACTTTCACTTCAGCTTGTGCTGCGAGTTTGACAAATGTTCAAATTTGCAATTATGTGACAGTTTATTACTTTTTCCATATTTAATAGTGAACAGAATACAACAAAGACTTTTACCTCAATCCATACCTCTGTAACTAGGATACCCATCGTACTTACTTGGGCCCAATTTGGCCCATGGGTTTAGGCTACTGTTTAGAGGAGATTCACTGCATCATGTAAACTTGTACGTACTAGTATAATATGTAAAGTACATGAATAATAAAGGACAACAGTAACATCATTTTAACATTTGGTGACACGCATATTTTCATTTATGACAGGTGATTTCGACAAGCACTGCTAAACAATTATTTTCAGGTCTTCAGCTGAAAGTGAAAGCTGAAAACCAGTGATGTGTTCTGAAGGGAATTGTTCTCGAGAACAATTTAACTGGCTTTCATTGAATCCTAAACAAAAACACTAATTTTGTATGACCTTTTTGTTTCACGCTGAAACTATCTCGACTGTAAAAAAATTCTACAGTTTGTTGTACTCACCTTAGTCACGAAATTACCTGCAATCTGAAGTGAAGAGTAATAAGCGAATTGGTTTAAAGAGAAAAGCTAAGGGCTTTAACCTTCCTTCTGCGTCCACCTCCTGCCCTACATAGATGGACAAGTGAACATATTGGTAGACAAGTAGATTTTGTGGTATACTTGTCCGGTGGACAAGTGATGTTTTTCTCTTATTTCTATCACTGGATGGTGCATATAAAAGATGCCTTGTTGCTAATCGAAAAGAGTAGCCCATGAAGTGGCGAAAGCGGGTTTCCTCTCTCATTATATGTGTGGTCCTTAACCATATGTCTGACGCCATATAACCGTGAATATAATGTATTGAGTGCGTCGTTAAATAAAACATTTCTTTCTTTTTTCTTTGTAAAACGCTTTCTATAGGTAACCAAACAAGCTGTAAGTAAAATGCTGGTGTACAGTCTGCAATGCTGTAATGATGTCCAAACCTACGTTTTGTTACCTGTCACCACTGCTGAATTTATGTTTTTAATTTTTAAAAAGCAAGCTAAAATTTAATATTGGCCTTTAACTTGTGACGAATGTAATACAACTTGAGAAGCCAATGCATGATCTTCGGAGTTAGGGAGAGCAGTGCCACTTGCCCCACCCCACCCCAAGCCACACTTTCGACGACCATGTTCCGTCTATATATTTTTCGATCCATCTCGTCAATCACAAAAGCATCTTCCTTTATTTAAATTTGTTTTATGAATTTATCGATCCATTTAGCCTTCGTTTCCAATTTAAACCAATATATTTTGCACAATGATTTATTTATTTATGTGTGCGTGCGTGTGCGTGCGTGCGTGTGAGTGTGTGCGTGCGTGCGTGTGAGTGTGTGTATGTGTGTGTATGTGTGTTTTGGTGGGGGGGGGAGGGGTTGTTGTTTTTGTTCGGGGTGTTTAGTTTTTGTGAGTCTGTTTCTTTTTTGTATTTTTCTTCTTGTTATGGAGTTGAAAACATAACTACTATCTACTCGCTCCAACACTGACACTACATCACCATCATCGACGTCGCTGACATCCTGGCATGAGTTATTCTGAAAACCCTCCGGACTCAGACACTCTCGTTAATTGAACATCATGGGAGTATGTCAATAAAGTCGCACGGTTCCCCCGAGAGCGCTTTCCACACTTTTCAATTTGTGTTCGGCCAAGCGATGTCGACAAGACGGAGTGTTGTGGTCGACACGCCGTCGTGGACATCGCCTTTGTCAGGGCAGCTTTTGTACGTCTTACGGTATACTAGAAAGCGTAATGGATAAGTGTGTGGGTATCATCTTGTTAAAGCCACTTTATCAACTTGTTCTGAACCTGAAGTCTGTGCTCCAGATATGAAGATATATTGAGCTATATTAATAGGCATATGGTTAAATACCAATAGGAAATAATAAAGATTGCTGCAAGCAGAGACAAAACAGTTTTAAAAGTCTCCTCTGTTTCCATATTAGAACGTTTGAATTCGGTGTCCCCCAGAAATTATAGAGATCCCTTATATACTGGGGTTTTTTGGTCGGAGGCAGATCTAGACCCCCTAAATTTTGCGATAGTTATAATTTTATTAAATATTAATTTTCATTTTTTACCATCCTCCTCCAAACTGTTGATGGTTGTTGTGGATTTGTTGTTGTTTTGTTTTGTTGTTGTTGTTGTTGTTGTTGTTGTTGTTGTTGTGTTTTCTTTTCATTATTACAATTTACTTCCACATGTAGTTTCTTGCAATGAATATCCAAGGTGTTTCTGGTTAATCAAATGTGTGTAGTAGTTCAGTAAACATGGTGTGTTGAGTTTGTATATTCTTTTCTATCTATTACAACCGGTATTACTAAAACATTTTGATGACCAGATTCACTTTGAATATATACAAATATTGATATTCTAAGCATGATAATGTCAGTAAATTGTAATTTAATAATTTAAAATATATTGGCTGAAAACCTTTACCCACAATACATACAAATCATAGCCCCCTTAAGGTAGTACTAAACCAAATAACTTCCGGCTGGGTCAAAGTTGGAGGTGCACCGAACTTTTGATAGAGAAATTAACACCACAAGTCCTGTGATTGGTGATAAATGTGAGTGTGTTGGTTGTAAAAAGAAATAGTTTCATCTTGGCAAAAAAAGTATGCAATTTTATTTCATCTAGTACCACTGTGTCAAGTAGCCTTGTGCTTGAAACATGTATGGGGTACCTGTAAAAACAATACTCGAATTTTGTGCGGAACTAGGGTAGTCATAGACGCTACCCTTTATCTTAGAAATGAGCAGCTTGACCCCCATTTGGAGGTTTAGCCACATATGTTACTATTGTCGTCTATGGGATTTGATTTGGTAGTATACACCCTATAATCACAGAGTCTATGTTACTGCGCCATTCATTTGCCATTTAACATTTTTAGATAGTCTGTTACACTACAGAAAGTTAATGTTGCCAGACAAAATTCACTTATTCCGAGAGCACGGGTGATAAATTTTCCTTTGGTAATCTCAGTTATTAATCGAGAATATGCTACTGCCGGAAATGGGTGGTGGTAACTGATAGCTGTTTCGTCTTTTGAACGAGGCGCAACACGCGACGCGCCCATCGTTGATTTGTGCCGCCGAGCTCAAGTACGGCAATAAACCGTCCAGTGATTTCACTGCGTCGTTTTAGCGACTAGATTCACTGAACACTGCTAATTGGTAGAGCGTTCGCTGATAGGTGCGATGGGTCCAAGGAGTTTTTACGTTCTAACCAATCAGTTTGGTTGTTGTTTTTTGTTTTGTTTTGTTTTGTTTGGGTTTTTTGGGGGGGAGAAGGGGGGTGGCTTGTTTTTGTTTTGTTTATTGTTGTTGTACTTTGTTTGGGGGTGGGGGATTGTTTGTTTTTGAGGGGGAGAGGGAGTTCTAACAATGGTCAGCGAATCGAAAGCCATAGTTTGAACTATCCTGAAATGCATTTGAAAGATTCAGTGCTGTAGGCTAATCGATAAGGAATTTTGTTTTTATTTAACGACACACTCAGCACATTTTTAAATCCGCTTTTACGGCGTTGGACGCATGGGAGAGAAAACCCGTTGCCGCCACTCCATAGGCTACTCTTTTTTATTAACAGCAAGGGATCCTTTATATGCACCATCTTACAGACAGGATAGTACATTTATTTTACATGTATTGGCAAGGATACACTTTCCATAGTTATATTTATTATAGATACATTAAAAACCGGTTGATTAAATCAACCTTAATTAAAAAGAATATTTATTCACAGGACAGTACATACTGTTATGCGTGTTACACCAGTTGCGGAGCACTGACTGGAACGAGAAATAGTCCAATGGGCCACCTACGGGGATCGATCTTGAATGGATTTCGTATCTGTCGAACGCTTTAAATGTTTGCTGATGTGTTACGTCCCGTTCTTAGTAAATAAGCGTAACCTGAGTGGTGGTAGAGGGTTTCTTCTCTTATTCTGTACACCAAAAGTAGTCGCCAAATGTATTTCTCCACAAGCCTAATAGCCTTATTGTGAAATGTATTGATGTGTAGTCAACATTGTTATCTTTTTAAAACAAGACCATTATCGCTGATTATGGTCCGGGATTTGTCTAAGTCGATAGAGCTATCGAGCTCTCTCTCTCTCTCTCTCTCTCTCTCTCTCTCTCTCTCTATATATATATATATATATATATATATATATATATATATATATATATATATATATTCTCACTCTCCTCTCTCACTCTCCCATTCTCTCTCTCTCTCTCTCTCCCCTCTCTCTCTCTCTCTCTCTTCCTCTCTCTCCCTCTCTCGTCTCTCTCTCTCTCTCTCTCTCTCTCTCGGTGTCTGTTTCTGAGGATCGAATCCCCAAATTGGACTAGAGCACATTGATTTATTAATCATCGGCTATTGGATGTCCAACATTTGGTACTTTGACATATTACCGTAGAGAGGAAACCCGCTACTTTTTTACATTGGTGGCAAGGAATCTTTAATATACACTATCCCACTGACAGGGTAGCATATATCACGGCCTTTGATATACCAGTCGTGGTGCACCAATCGTCCCACCGACGGGCCTTGATCCTAAACCAACCGCGCATTAGTCGAACGCTTTACCCCTGGACTACGTCCCGCCATTCATATGTCAAAGGCCATTGTATGCACTGTTCTGTCACTGAAAAAGTGAATATAAAAAATCATTTCTCGTTAATGGATAAATGGTACGGGTGTCATCTAAAAACTGTACGTGTCAGCATTTCTAATGCATTATCATGTGCTATGCGTCACATAATATTCCTGTCTGTTTGGTGTGACTATCCTGGGACGAATTTAAAGACTGTATTTATTTTATTTTATTTTTTATTATTATTTTGGATTTTTTTATGCGTGATTAACTGACCGGAGAAATGCATTGCGTGTCAACTTTATGTCACTTTTAATTCCATTTGTTACAACAAAACACCCACGCATATGTCAATAAAATGACATCGTTATTGTAAATTGTTATCGTAAATTGTTACTTATTTCGCATTCCGTTAGGAGACATAACGCCACTTTAAGAAGTTATTTTAAACATTTTAGCTGAAGTCTGACATGATAGTCCGGCAGCGAAGAGCTAAACCCAAAATTATGGTATTAAGTTGTTGTGGGGGTTGGGGTTTTTTTTTTGCTGATTATACATGGTAAGAGCATATGTATTACAGATCTGAAGGATGATATCGTTAAAAATTAGCCTCTTTTTTTTCTTTCTTTTTTATAATTTGTTTTTAATTATTATTATTATTTTATATAGCTATTCTCTTGCTAATTATTGATAATATTGTCCCTGTTATATGTTTCAAGGCAAATATCAACTGATTATGAACTTTGAGAGGCACTTTTAGCTAGATCGTCATCTTCATCATCAGTTTGAGCTGTATGTGTTAGATCATTGCAGCAACCAACAGAATGACACGAGCAGAACATCGTGCATGCCAGCTTCGCGTTAGTGCAACCACATCTGTTACTTCGACAAGGCAGGTTGCTTTCACATGAACAACTTAACTAACTTCATAATTTCTGCAGGCGCTAGTGATACGTTATCTGGTATAGTTGTAAGAAGTTGATATTTCGAAACTATATCTTTACAGTAACCATATTCCGATGGTTCCATTGCAGGCAGGTTGGGTGCAAGAGCACATTTCCACACACGTTTGTAAGTGGGCACGTTTTACATTTCCTTGAAACGATTCATCCGTGGGTGGCAACGAACAAAGTTTTTGCATTTGAGAACATTTTCCCATTTTAGATGCCCAGACCCTTACACAAGCCTCATTTGTTGACTTGCATTTAGTTTGGCCATAGCAAGCTGTCATGAACTGAGTTGCTTGCTGAATGACTTCATATAACTCTACAGAAGCGCCACAAAGCAATGAGAGGGAATGCCCGTCATTTAATGCTTTCAGAACTTTACCTTTACCTACACCAAAACAGGAGGCAGTTGTGTCAGATCCACTAAGTGCGTGTGCTGACAAAACATCTGATATGATGTGTTCATGCTTTGAAACAGAAGCATCAATATCTATCACTGTCCTGCAATGAATAGGTGACTCCATCCTCAATGTTCTCAATAAAGTAGCAGTGCAGTAGTAGTAGGAAAACATCAGTATCATCTGAAAATACAATTACTGATTGCAGCCTCTTTGAAGCTACATCCATAGCCTGTTGAACAATGATGCTGTCTGCTTTTTCGTGAGTGGTTGCTATGTTCCATCTTATACTTATGCTGCCACCATAAATTTCATATGGAACATCATCTTCCCCTGTGATTACAAACACGTGTTTCCGAGAATGTTCCTGGAGTAATTCAGTGTCATTTAGAAGGCTATGGCAGATCATTTCAGTCAGTTGCTTTCTGTTTTTTTGTGACAGTGAGAACAACTTTCTGTGATGGCAAGATTGTTGTTGGAGTCAGTTGATAAACTCTACTGGCACCAAACCTGCCTTGTTACATCCTTTGTGCTATACTCTTTGTAGTGATCAAATACCAAGTAAACAATGTCAATCTCCAACTTTCTAACTATTAAAGTTTTGAAACTGGAGAGGTAATCTTGTACTGTGCCTCGTTCTGGCCAATGCACAACCCACAGTAGTACTGATCCATAAATAATGATGCTGGGTGAATCTTCATACTTATGTCGAGAAGAAACAGGTACTTGTAGAAGTTTTTTTGAAGGTTGACTTCGATTTGCCTATTCACATATCCCCTGAGTCATTAAACATAGAAGTTAGAACTGGCGCCAACTCATGAGATAAGACATGGTTGATGTCTACCTCAAGATAACTTGTTTGTATACCAATAACACGAGAATAAATCAAGCCTGTGTCAAATATTCTGGTTGTGTCAACAGTGATATGTTTCTTTGTGACTGCCAAGGTAACGACCTCCATATGAATTGTATCATGAACATATCCTAGCCAGCCTCCTTCAAACTTGCATTTGCTTGATATCAATAGCTACAGCATCATGAACATTTACTGTTGAAGGGGATACCCTACCTGACAAAATATTCATGATATTTTCTGGATGTATGTCTGGCGTCATTGGATCAATACAAAGTTGTAGTTTACGTCGAATATTTTCACGATCTTTAGCATTCTGGATTTCATTTCTTTTTTGTGTCTTTCCTGTTTCACATGTTCATTTTGCTGGCTGATCTTCAAGACATCTTCCTCCAGTTGAGTGCAAACGTGCAGACTCAGTGCCCACGTTTTTAGCGTTTCTGGTATGAGAGTAATGCCTATAATACCTCCCCGCCCGTAACCATATCGCATGAATGTTGTCTCAATCCACATATCACTCCAAATAGCATTTCGAAACCCAGGAACATGATGCATATAAGTATGGAATCATTTGATGTAAAGGCCAGTTGCCTTCCCTCTCTGCTCTGACATACATCATCATGATGAAAACAGGTTTAATGAGCATATCCATCCACAGCTTTATAGTTTTACTTCTAGAGGAAAGATTTTCAAGAAGGTTTATTAACTCATCACCACTGGTAGGTGTACCTGATTCAGATATCCCCTCATAACCTCTTCTGCGACCATACGAAGTGCTCTGACATTTTGAGGAATTTTCATGCCTGTAAGCATCTTTGCTACACCAGCAAATGCCTCACCCATGATTTCTGCTAACCCACTCTCTGCCATCAGTCCACCTACTGACCCAACAAAACTCCTAAGTAGATGCATGCCTCCAAATCTTAGTACAACATCAGGAAATCTTTCTCGATATACCCACATCACATGTAAAGCAACTCTGTACAGCTAGTGGTCACATGTAAACACAGTTACATCTTGATCAGCCATTTTAGTCAGACGCTGGGCTTCCACTAAAGAGGTCATCATTGTATCAGGATCTGAAGAGGTCATATCAATAAGTACCTAATATGTCGCTGAAGTACTAGGTTTCAAAGGTGCACCACTTTCACGGTATGCGTGAGTATTGAAGCATTAAATTCAGGACACTGGTCGTTTGAAAGTATCCCTTTAAAAAAGAGAGAATCACCATCTTTAGCTTTATTCCTCATACAGACGGTCTAGGAAGGATGATGTTTTGTGTCGCTCTCGTATTGGGCATACAATTCAGTGTTTTACCACTGAATTACACCCATTAGCTGATTTTTGTTTTTGTGCTTGGGTGTCGTTGAACAACAACAGCAATAATAATAATAATAATAATAATAATAATAATAATAATAATAACAATAATAATAATAATATAACTATTAATAATTAATTTAGTGTAGACTGATATTTCCGTACTATTAACGGACATAGCCAAACATTTAATAGTGTTCAGAGAAGCCGAATACGTGTCTCGACTTTAGCACGCGCAATACGACTGATTACGTATATAAAATTGATCAATAGAAATTCAGAAATAGAGGTTTTAACCACCAAATAGCAGGAATGTATTTCCTTAACATATATGTTCTTCTTATATTCTTATTTAGTGGTGAAAAATAAGGAAAAATTATTTTATTTATTTAATTTCTGTTTTCTTTTCTTTTTTTGATACACGTTCTTTAACATGAAATAATTAAAAATGCCCAAAGGTGACAGAGTGTCATCCGCCAGATATCAACAATAATAAACTATAATTTAAAAAAACTTAATACCAAAATTTTGGGTTAGGCCAAAAATCCCCATTTCGCTGCCGGACTATGAAAGGCGTATAGGTGACATGAACATGAAGCTATCTAGTAATGTCTGTTAAAAGGCGTATAGGTGACACGAAAATGAATCTATCTAGTAATGTCTGTTAAAGGGACATTTCTGAGTTAGCTGCACTTTTTAAGATGTTATTGACTAAAAGAGACTTTTTAACGATTGTAATTACATATCAAATATATTTTTCTTCATAAAATATTAGTGGCTGTATATTAAACGTCTTTCTGATCGTTCTAATATTTGTACTAGGTTAAATTTCATTTTATTTCCTAAAATATTATTTTTTCGTACGTACGAAATTATTTGATGACAAAATCCAGTTTGGGCTTCTTACAAATATTAAGACGACCAGAAACACATTGAATATACAGACACTGATATTCTAAACCAGAAAATATATTTAATATGTAAGTTTAATCGTAGAAATATTTTATTAGTGGGAAACATCTTACAATGCAGCAAACTCAGGAATGTCCCTATAAAAGGCGTATAGGTGACACGAAAATGGAGCTATCTAGTAATGTCTGTTAAAAGGCGTATAGGTGACACAAAAATGGAGCTATCTAGTAATGTCTGTTAAAAGGCGTCCCGTTGAAACAGGTTCAGATTCGTTCACGACACCCACAAAATGAGGGCGGGACCTAACCTAGTGGTAGTGTTCACCTGATGCGCGGTCGGTCTGAGATCGACCCCCGTTGTGGACCCAATGGGCAATTTCTCATTCCAGCCAGTATATTAAAGGCAGTGGTATGTTCTTTCCTGTCTGTGGGATGATGCATATAAAAGATCCCTTGTAATTAATAAAAGATCCCTTGGTACTAATAGGAAAATGTAGCGGGTTTCCTCTCTAAGACTATATGTAAAACATTACCAAATGTTTAACAGATGATAATAAATCAATGCGCTCTAGTGGTGTCGTTACACAAAACAAACGTTTTTTTTCCACAGGATTAATATTTCTTACACGTTTGGAGAGAACACTGTGTGAAATCTCTCATATCACACGACAATATTCCACATATGTTGCACATCGGTTTATTGACATCACTGACTGCATGATGATGGCCTTTTATGGCAGAACTCTGCGGCGCAGTCACAGGGTAAGTCCACGACAGGCATGTTTGAACAGTTCTCCTGTGGAAGCGTGCTAAAAAATACTCGCACCCACACCTAGATGTCAAAGCAGAACTGTCCACTAAAATTAACACTCCTGTAACGTCCTTTAAAGTAAGAAACTGAACCCTCTCCCTAGAATTCATAATCCGGCAGGACTGTATGTCGAATGCTTTTCATTCGTTTAAATTTATTTTCGTGCTTATTGATGTCCAAGCACGCTGTCCTTGGCACACACCTAAGCTGTCCAGAACAGTGGGTTAGCGATTAACTGTTACTAATGAGAAAGAAGAGGGTGTAATGGTCTCACACCTACCCATTGAATCGTTAAACCTCGATTTGGGTTGGAGCCGGTACCGGGCAGCGAACCGTGTACCTACCAGCCTGTAGTCCGATGGCTGAAGCACGACACCACCGAGGCCGGTGTGGTGTTACTAAACAAAATAAACTGTTATGACATGGAGTATATGGAATAGTACCTTGGCTAGCGAAAATGTTTCTTGAGTTAATAACGTTGAGATTTCCAGCCAACTGTCTATGACGTCATATCGGTTAATTTAATAAGCACCAGTCTGCAGTGATGTTCACAAACGATCCGTGTAGTAAATTAGATGTTTTCATAAGCTACTACAAACGTGTCCCGTTTTGCCCCTCTATCTCTCTGACCGGCGATCTACTTAGCTAGATTAAACAAGCTGAAGCGAGTGTAAATAATCTTTTACTTTCACTTTTGTTAGCACAAATGTACGACTTCCAATTCCAATATCGATATTTGTGATTCATGGAATATATAATATTGAGTGGTGTTGGCCATTTTGTGAATATATCATCGCATTTACATGTCAAACAAATTAATCAATAAATGTTTAACGGCACTCTGTGATGGTAACAATAGACACTTTCGTAGTCGTTGAAAGAATTAATATTTAACTGCCCCAACCCCCCTTTTTATTGACTTCCTCCCATGCCTAAGACTTTGCAAGCGACTTTAAACGACCTATTCTCAGTTCGAATCATTTTGAAGGGTTTTCAGCAAATAAAATATTTTATATAATTAAATTTACAATCTTTTTTTTTTTCTTTTTTTTTTGTTGCTTACAATATGAACATTTCTATACTAATGTATTTCTGGACATCGTAATGTTTTGTAATAACTCAATATCGATTTCTGTCTAAAATAATTTCGTACGTACAAATTTATTATTTCTTCCGACGACCAAATTAGTGCAGGGCGCACATTAAGTCAATACTTTTCTTCATGTGCAGGGCGAGTAGCTTCTCTCTATTTAGTAAATTTAGAGTGGCGGTCAATTTTGTTATGTTGTCGTTGGAAGATTTATTTTGTTAATAATGATGCAAGTACTTCAATCGGGATTTAGTGAGTACGGTAGGTTATATATTTTTGGTTTGTGTGTCAATTTTTTGCACTATTTCGGTTGAGAAACGGTTGACCACACATTTTGAATAGAAGCTATATATATAAGGTATGTAAGAATAATCGGACGTCGAAACAATCGCACTGTCTACGTCCCTATGGACTACTTCCAAATGTATAAATGTATACGTATAATGCTTTATGTTAAATATGATACGGTAAGATAGTTTTAAAAAATTTATAAAAGAAGGATATGTATTTAGTTTGAGGTGGGTAAACGGAAGTATTGCTAGGGCTGAAAACTGACCAATGAGAATGAAGATTGTAAATGGCGACAAGAAGATAAAACAGACAGTGATGCCGTCTGCTCCAGACCCGGATTCAGGATGAGGGGGATGGGTGTGCACCCCTCCCCCCGAATTTCAAAGTGTCCCGAAAATACTTTATTTTTATCTATTGATAATAACGCACGTTAGTGTGATTTCTCTGTTTTTGTTTGCATGTCATTAGGGTTCAAGCATACTATTCTGGGTAGAAAACCCACTATTAGAGCACCTTAATTTATTAATCATCGGCTATTGGATGTCAAATATTTCGTCTTTTTTACTCGTAGTATTAGAGAAAACCGCTATATTTTTATATGTATTTTCTCCTACAGGCAGGACAGCACATACCACGGCCTTTGATATACCAGTCGCGGTGCACTGGTATTATGAGGGTCATCAGTTGGAGGTTGTAGAAGAATTTAACTATCTTGGATTGTTACTAAGTTATAATGGTAAATTTAATCGGGCACAGAAAAGACTGGCAGAACAAGGACGTAAATCACAATACTGGATCACGAATATTTGTAATAAGAACATTTTTAATATTGAAACGGTGTTAGCGGTATTTGATACCTATGTAAATAGTGTTATTAATTATGGATCGGTAGTCTGGGGTTTTCACTCAGCACACGGCATTGAGAAAGTGCATATACAACTGTGTAAACGTCCATTGGGTGTACATAACAGAACCTGTAATTACTTCGTTTATAGCGAATTCAAACGATTCCGTTTGCTATTATAAGAAAGCTGAGAATTTTTAAATATTGGATAAACCTTGGTAGTACCAGTAATTGCATTTTAAAAGCTGTGTACGAGGAAATGTATGAGTATGGATATATTTGTCTAACGAATATTAAGCAGGAATTAGATACGCTTGGGCTAAGTTATATGTGGAAATCGACCCATACCCATATCTGTTTTTATTACATAATTAAAGAAAGAATATTTGATGTATTTAAACAAAAGTCCTACAGTATAATAACAGCGTCGCCAAAAGGATCACTATATAAACACTTAATAAAGGAATATCAATTACAAACATATCTGACGAAGCCAGTTGATTCACGTAATATAAAAGAAATAACAAAAATGAACGTTTGTGCACATAGGTTAAATACTGAAGCTGGTAGGTACAAAAATATCGAGAGAGCACAAAGAGTATGTACATTATGTAATATTAATGAGATTGAGGATGAGTTCCATTTTATTCTTCAGTGTCCACGATACGAAACTTAGATAGAAAGATTTAAAATACTAGTAGATTTATTAAGATATACTACTTCAAGAACCCCAGTGTCACGGGGATCCTACAATACCCGTAACTGAATGAAACACGATTATCCAAATATCTCTCCTAACTGTATATCTGTTAGATCTCTCTGTAACGGGCAGTTATACCCGCGTGGCTCGTCTAGGTATGATCAGAGATAAGATCTTATATAAAGTATGTATTATTATAGCACGTTTAGTTCACTAGAAAACACAACAAAACACAATACACTTTGGAATTTGTATTAATACTGCGCTGACAAATGTACTGCCGCAGTAGTTAATTAACAACAACAAATAATAACAACCCAGAACTGATCACTTAATTAGTTAATCTCTAGGTGTCTAGTTTACACAATATTCTAATCACTTCACCGTGACACAACACCCACACGTGTGATAATTGAAAAACGCTTCCAGGGGAACTTAATTAGTAAAGGAATTACAACTCTATTTCTAACTGGTTAATTTTTAATTAACCCTTAACTACTCATTCAGTAACCTTGTAATACAGACCTAATACTGGTACCTATCACAATAAAGACAATAACCTACAGTTTACCTAGGTCCTCTAGGATGACTGGTTAAGCTTTATATATATTAGAACAGTGAGCCTACAGTTTACTGCGTCAGATTACCGGCAGCACCGTCTAAATAATATTGGTATAATACAGTATTAAAATATTTAAAGTCACATCAATCACATCAAGGTTATACAACAGAGCAGAAATAATATATAATTACCAGT
>NC_054700.1:3360994-3363494 GCF_016097555.1 Gigantopelta aegis | reverse complement strand
TAGTAGTAGTAGTAGTAGTAGTAGTAGTAGTGGTAGTGGTGGTGGTAGTAGTAGTAGTCGTAGTAGTAGTAGTAGTAGTAGTAGTAGTAGTAGTAGTAGTAGTAGTAGTAGTAGTAGTAGTAGTAGTAGTAGTAGTAGTAGTAGTAGTAGTAGTAGTAGTAGTAGTAGTAGTAGTAGTAGTAGTAGTAGTAGTAGTAGTAGTAGTAGTAGTAGTAGTAGTAGTAGTAGTAGTAGTAGTAGTAGTAGTAGTAGTAGTAGTAGTGGTAGTAGTAGTGGTAGTAGTAGTAGTAGTAGTAGTAGTAGTGGTAGTGGTGGTGGTGGTGGTGGTGGTGGTAGTAGTAGTAGTAGTAGTAATAGTAGTGGTAGTGGTAGTAGTAGTAGTAGTAGTCGTAATAGTAGTGGTAGTGGTGGTGGTGGTGGTGGTGGTGGTAGTAGTAGTAGTAGTCGTAGTAGTAGTGGTAGTGGTGGTGGTAGTAGTAGTAGTCGTAATAGTAGTGGTAGTGGTGGTGGTGGTGGTGGTGGTGGTAGTAGTAGTAGTAGTCGTAATAGTAGTGGTAGTGGTGGTGGTAGTAGTAGTAGTCGTAATAGTAGTGGTAGTGGTGGTGGTGGTGGTGGTGGTGGTAGTAGTAGTAGTAGTCGTAGTAGTAGTGGTAGTGGTGGTGGTGGTGGTGGTGGTGGTAGTAGTAGTAGTAGTAGTAGTAATAGTAGTGGTAGTGGTGGTGGTGGTAGTGGTAGTAGTAGTAGTAGTAGTAGTCGTAATAGTAGTGGTAGTGGTGGTGGTGGTGGTGGTGGTAGTAGTAGTAGTAGTAGTAGTCGTAATAGTAGTGGTAGTGGTGGTGGTGGTGGTGGTAGTAGTAGTAGTAGTAGTAGTCGTAATAGTAGTGGTAGTGGTGGTGGTGGTGGTAGTAGTAGTAGTAGTAGTAGTAGTAGTAGTAGTCGTAATAGTAGTGGTAGTGGTGGTGGTGGTGGTGGTAGTGGTAGTAGTAGTAGTAGTAGTAGTAGTAGTAGTAGTAGTAGTAGTAGTAGTAGTAGTAGTAGTAGTAGTCGTAATAGTAGTGGTAGTGGTGGTGGTGGTGGTGGTGGTAGTAGTAGTAGTAGTAGTAGTAGTAGTCGTAATAGTAGTGGTAGTGGTGGTGGTGGTGGTGGTAGTGGTAGTAGTAGTAGTAGTAGTAGTAGTAGTAGTAGTAGTAGTAGTAGTAGTAGTAGTAGTAGTCGTAATAGTAGTGGTAGTGGTGGTGGTGGTGGTGGTGGTAGTAGTAGTAGTAGTAGTAGTAGTAGTAGTAGTAGTAGTAGTAGTGGTAGTAGTAGTGGTAGTAGTAGTGGTAGTAGTAGTGGTAGTAGTAGTAGTAGTAGTAGTAGTAGTAGTAGTAGTAGTAGTAGTAGTAGTAGTAGTAGTAGTAGTAGTAGTAGTAGTCGTAATAGTAGTGGTAGTGGTGGTGGTGGTGGTGGTGGTAGTAGTAGTAGTAGTAGTAGTAGTAGTAGTAGTAGTAGTAGTAGTAGTAGTAGTAGTAGTAGTAGTAGTAGTAGTAGTAGTAGTAGTAGTAGTAGTAGTGGTGGTGGTGGTAGTAGTAGTAGTAGTAGTAGTAGTAGTAGTAGTAGTAGTAGTAGTAGTAGTAGTAGTAGTCGTAATAGTAGTGGTAGTGGTGGTGGTGGTGGTGGTGGTGGTGGTAGTAGTAGTAGTAGTAGTAGTAGTAGTAGTAGTAGTAGTAGTAGTAGTAGTAGTAGTAGTAGTAGTAGTGGTGGTGGTGGTGGTGGTGGTGGTGGTGGTGGTGGTGGTGGTGGTGGTGGTGGTGGTGGTGGTGGTAGTAGTAGTAGTAGTAGTAGTAGTAGTAGTAGTAGTAGTAGTAGTAGTAGTAGTAGTAGTAGTAGTAGTAGTAGTGGTGGTGGTAGTAGTAGTAGTAGTAATAGTAGTAGTACCCCACGACTGGTATATCAAAGGCCATGGTATGTGCTGCCCTGGGAACGTGCATACAAAATATTCCTTGTTGCTAATGGGAAAATGTAGCGGTTTTTCTCTCAAGACTACGAGTCAACTTTATACCAAATGTTTGACATTCAATTACCGATGATTTTGTCAACCTCTTTTATGCTCTTTTGAGGAACTTATTGTTGTTTTATTGGGTATAATTTGTCTCAAATTGTTTGTGTCTTTCTTTCTTTCTCGCGGTCGGTTTGGGATCGATCCCCGTCGGTGGGCCCATTGGGCTATTTCTCGATCCATCCAATGCAACACGACATGTATATCAAAGGCCGTGGTATATGCTTTCTTGTCTGTGGGATGGTGCATATAAAGCATCCCTTGGAACTAACGGTAAAATGTAGCGGGTTTCCTCTCTAAGACTATATATCAAAATTACAAATGTTTGACATCCAATAGCTGATGATTAATAAGTCAATGTGCTCTAGTGGTGTCGTTAAACCAAAAAACAAAACTTCTTTCTTTCTTTTTTTAATTTATTTATTTTTATTATTTTGCTGACGCTGCTGTTGTTTGTTTGTT
>NC_054700.1:3328494-3355994 GCF_016097555.1 Gigantopelta aegis | reverse complement strand
AAACGAACTGACCGCTGTGTAAAAATCCTTGAAAGTCTTTGAAAATGGTAGTAGATTTTTTAATTTCTTTGGTCTTTAAGGCTATAAACCCTGTAAACTAACCTGTTTCACAAATAAGATTCTCATAACTGGACCACTGGTTAGTTGGTAAAAATGTCTGACAACAGGAGGTAAAAAAGAGAAATTAAATGACTGAGCCTTGTTGATCTGACGCGCGAGAGGTTATATTATTCGCACCGAAAGTTAATTCAACATTTTCTTTTTAAACGCAATTTCTGTGAGCCAATCTGAACCCAATATCATCAATTTTAAGCAATAAAAAAGAAGGACTTTCAGACTTTAATTGCGTATGGGGCTTGTAAAGTTTTCTATTAAGATACTTTACATGTTTGAACTTTATCGTTGTTGAAAATGCTTCTCAACTGTCAAGAAAAAAACTTACAAAAGAAAGACAAGTTGACAGGAATAACTGCTGATAATGACTGCGCGAACTACACATAAAACCCCCACATAATACCCTCACGGAGTTTAAAGCAAAACAGAGTGACATGAAGAAGCACTGACGGTATTGTCATCGGGTAGTGGTTTTTACTCACACGGTATGACAGAGGTTTTAGAAGCATTGGCGATATTGTAATCGAGCAATAATATTGCCAGAGGTTTTACATGTAGAAATATTGGCGATATTGTAAGTGAGTAATAGTTTTCGCCAGATGTTTTACACACAGAAGTATTGGCGATATTGTGACAGACCAGTGTTTTTTTGCAAGAGGTTTTACATGTAGAAATATTGGCGATATTGTAAGTGAGTAATAGTTTTCGCCAGATGTTTTACACACAGAAGTATTGGCGATATTGTGACAGACCAGTGTTTTTTGCAAGAGGTTTTACATGTAGAAGCATTGGCGATATTGTAATAGAGCAATGGTTTTTGTCAGAGGTTTTACATGTAGAAGCATTGGCTATATTATAATCCAGCAGTGTTTTTTGCCAGAGGTTTTATGTGTAGAAGCATTGGCGATATTGTAACAGAGCAATGTTTTTTGTCAGAGGTTTTACATGTCGAAGCATTGGCGATATTATAACCCAGCAGTGTTTTTTGCCAGAGGTTTTATCTGTAGAAGCGTTGGCGATATTGTAACAGAGCAGTGTTTTTTGACAGAGGTGTCACGTGTAGAAGGATTGGCAATATCAGATGTTTCCCCAGAGGCATATAGCATAGCGGGCCGATACACCTTAGGTGTGTAAGTAAACGCTTTGACGTCATGGGAGCGCCTTAAATCAACTGCCACTACGCTTTAATTGGATATGTGTAACAATCGACTGTTGGTTGTAACAACTTTTGAAACTTAATAGCACACATGTATTCACACCTCTAATAGGTGAAACATGTTCTTAATACCTAAGACACGTGTTCTTAAAGGGACATTCCTGAGTTTGCTGCAATTTTTAAGATGTTATCGACAACAGAGACTTTTTAACGATTGTAATTATATATCAAACATATTTTTCTGCATAAAATATTAATGGCTGTATATTAAACGTGTTTCTGATCGTTCTAATATTTGCACTAGGTTAAATTTATTTTATTTCCCCCCAAAAAATATTTCGTACGTATAAAATTATTTGAAGACAACGTCCAGTTGGGCTTCTTACAAATATACTCTGTCAAAAAAGAAACGTATAGGCGAAATATTCATGGAATTACCTCTTTAATACAAAGTGCCATAATTTCGTTATTTATGATTGTATCACAGTCAAATTTGACATGAGTATGTGATAATGTTCTTGCTATGGACTGTCACCAAACAGCGTCGCACGAGGGCGTTGAAATCAGTACCTTGTGTGGCCACCAGCAGCATCAATTACTGCGCGACATCTCCTTGGCATAGACTGAATGAGTCGCTGAATCCGGGCACGTGGAATCCTAGCTCATTCTTCCTGCAGTGCATGTGACAGTTGCGGAAGCGTCCGAGGCTCCGGATCACGCTGGCGTACACGTCTGTCCAGTTCGTCCCATAGATGCTGAGGGGTTGAGATCTGGCGATCTTGATGGCTATGGCAGCACATTAATGTTCTCATTTTATAGGAAATCCATTGATACACGTGCCGTATGCGGCCTGGCATTGTTCTGCTGAAAGAGTTCTCTCTGTCAATCCAAAATGGGAAGCATGTGATGGCGAAGAATTTCATCCCGGTAGCGTACAGCTGTCAGGTTGCCTTGTACGAACACAAGTTCACTTTTGCCGGTGTATGAGATGGCTCTCCACATCATGACACTTCCTCCACCGAATCTGTCAACTTGGGCGACGCAGTTGTTGGCAAAACGTTCATTGCGGCGTCTGTAAACACGTTGTCGTCTATCACGTCGCTGTAGAAGGAAACGTGACTTGTCGCTGAACCATACTCGCCGCCAGTTTCACAAGTTCCACCCCTGTACATTCGTGCACTAGCGAACACGTAAATGTCGATGTTGACGTCGCAGGACGGGGCAAACATACGGTCTCCTAGCCCGTAAACCAGCTTCTTGAAGTCGGTTCCGAATGGTTTGTGCAGACACCCTTCTCAAACCAGGTATGCGTCCAGCAGTGTTCGTTGCTGTGGCAGTTCGTTGACGTAAGTGCAGAACCCAGATGTAGCGATCTTGTGCTGCAGTTGTTATGCGAGGTCTTCCACTTCTGGGCCGGTTTTCAGCTGATTGAAACTGCTGGTACCTGTCCCAGAAACGTGAAATGGTACTGTGATGGACGTCCATGTGGCGTACTGCGATTCACCTAACTAGAGCCGGCCGATTGCAATGTTTCGATTCGGCAGGTTTAATCTTGGTATCTTGTAACTCGTCTACGTCGACATGGAAATGAGGCATCATTGCGAGCATTGTAGCTTTAAATACCCATCACTACCGCAATCTTTTCCCCGAGATTCACGTGCATTCGCCAAAATCTGACCATTTCACGCCGATTTCCTGCAATTGTCGCACAACGTGTCACAACGTGCGTTAAATTTGTTTTAGGGTGCATTTGGGCATGCTGTCCCATTCCAGGAACATTAACAAACATGGTCATTCAGCAACATTGTACAAAAAACCCCGATATTTTGTAAAATCAAACACTTTTCTTCTTTCCCTATCACTTATGCGTTTCTTTTTTGACAGAGTATATTAAGACGACCAGAAACACATTGAATATACAGACACTGATACTCTAAACAAGAAAATATATTTAATATGTAAGTTTAATCGTAGAAATATTTTATTAGTCGGAATCATCTTACACTGCAGCAAACTCAGGAATATCCTTTTAATACCTTAGAAAACACATGTTCTTAATACCTAATATTGTAATCGGGCAGTGGTTTTTGGCCAGAGATTTTACATATAGAAGCAGCATTGGCGATATTGTAATCGGGCAGTGTTGTTTTGTTTTTATCAGAGGTTTTACATATAGAAGCATTGGTGATATTGTAATCGGGCAGTGTTGTTTTTTTTGTACCAGAGGTTTTACATATAAAAGCATTGGCGATATTGTAATCGGATAGTGTTGGGGGTGGGGGCGGGGGGGTATCGCAGGTTTTACATATAGAAGCATTGGCGATATTGTAATCAGGCAGTGTTCTGGGTTTTTTACCAGAGGTTTTACATATAGAAGCATTGGCGATATTGTAATCGGGCAGTGTTCTGGGTTTTTTACCAGAGGTTTTACATATAGAAACATTGGCGATATTGTAATCAGGCAGTGTTCGGGGTTTTTTATCAGAGGTTTTACATATAGAAGCATTGGTGATATTGTAATCGGGCAGTGTTGGTTTTTTTGTACCAGAGGTTTTACATATAGAAGCATTGGCGATATTGTAATCGGATAGTGTTGGGGGTGGGGGCGGGGGGGTATCAGAGGTTTTACATATAGAAGCATTGGCGATATTGTAATCAGGCAGTGTTCTGGGTTTTTTACCAGAGGTTTTACATATAGAAGCATTGGCGATATTGTAATCGGGCAGTGTTCTGGGGTTTTTACCAGAGGTTTTACATATAGAAGCATTGGCGATATTGTAATCGGGCAGTGTTCTGGGTTTTTTACCAGAGGTTTTACATATAGAAGCATTGGCGATATTGTAATCGGGCAGTGTTCTGGGGGTTTTACCAGAGGTTTTACATATAGAAGCATTGGTGATATTGTAATCGGGCAGTGTTCTGGGGGTTTTACCAGAGGTTTTACATATAGAAGCATTGGTGATATTGTAATCGGGCAGTGTTTTTGTTTGTTTTGGGGGTTTTACCAGAGGTTTTACATATAGAAGCAATGGTGATATTGTAACTGAGCATTGGCTTTTGCCAGATTATTTTAATGTAGCAGCATTGTCGATATTGTAACTGATAAATGGTTTTTGCCAGAGGTTTTATATGTAGAAGCATTGGCGATTTTAACACGGCATGCCAGAGGTTTTACATGTAGAAGCATTGGCGATTGTAACGCGGTATGCCAGAGGTTTTACATGTAGAAGCGTTGGCGATTGTAACGCGGAATGCCAGAGGTTTTACATGTAGAAGCATTGGCGATTGTAACGCGGTATGCCAGAGGTTTTACATGTAGAAGCATTGGCGATGTTAACGCGGTATGCCAGAGGTTTTACATGTAGAAGCATTGGCGATTGTAACGCGGTATGTCAGAGGTTTTTCATGTAGAATTAACGCGGTATGCCAGAGGTTTTATATAAAGAAGCATTGGCGATTTTAACGCGGAATGTCAAAGGTTTTTCATATAGAAGCATTGACACCTGTAGTGTAAAGAATCCCTAATGGTCGTCGTTTACCTCAATGGACGTTTTGGTCTTTACTTCCACACAAAGTACCTTATCGCAATTGAAAGAAATGTTTTATTTAACGACGCACTCAACACATTTTATTTACGGTTATATGGCGTCAGACATATGGTTAAGGAACACACAGATTCTAAGAGGAAACCCGCTGTCGCCACTACATGGGCTACTCTTCCGATTAGCAGCAAGGGATCTTTTATTTGCGCTTCCCACAGGCAGGATAGCACAAACCATGGCCTTTGTTGAACCAGTTATGGATCACTGGTCGGTGCAAGTGGTTTACACCTACCCATTGAGCCTTGCGGAGCACTCACTCAGGGTTTGGAGTCGGTATCTGGATTAAAAATCCCATGCCTCGACTGGGATCCGAACCCAGTACCTACCAGCCTGTAGACCGATGGCCTGCCACGACGCCACCGAGGCCGGTTTATCGCAATTGAGTCCTATAGTATTTGACCAATTACGGTTCAAGCACGCTATCCTGAGGATACAATCCAGCCGTGTGGACTGCCACTTTAGGACAGATAATTGGGTGGAGGGCTGTACAAAAGTAATATGGTTTTAATGGATTGGTTATTGAGGTTTAATTGATAAGTTAGTGAGTGCTTTAGAAATAAAATAAATCTATAGTCGTCGAAAGTTTGTTTTGTTTAACGACACCACTAGATCACATTGATGTATTAATCATCGGCTATTGGATGTCAAATATTTGGTAATTTTAACCAATTGTCTTGGAGAGGAAACCCGCTACATATTTCCATTAGTAGCAATGCATCTTTTATATGCACCATCCCACAGACAGGATGGCACACATCACGGCCTTTGATATACCAGTCGTGGTGCACTGCCTGGGACGAGAAATAACCCAATGGGTCCACCGACAGGGATCGATACCAAACCGACCGCGCATCAAGCGAGCGCTTTATACCACTGGGCTACGTCTAGCCCTCTATAGTGGTCGATTAAAGGCTCTTGATGACTCCTTTGACGGTTCCCTAAAGTGAACATGGAGGCAGACATGTAGACCAATCTGGATATCAGAAACTAAAGAAAATCAATGACAGGCCCACACCAATGGGTTGTTGTTTTTGTTTAACGACACTACTAGAGCATATTAATTTATTTATTAATCATCAGCTATTGGATGTCAAACATTTGGTAATTCTGACATATAGTCTTATAGAGGAGACCCGCTACATTTTTCCATTAATAGCAAAGGATCTTTAATATGCACCAAATCCACAGACAGGATAGCACATATCAGGGTCTTTCATATATCAGTTGTGGGGCACTGAATGGAACCAGAAACAGTCCAATGGGTAAATTGACGGAATCAATTCTAGACCAATCGCGCATTTAGCGACCGCTTTACCTCTGGGCTACGTAGACAAGTTTGGATGCCACTATCTATTAAAGAAAAACAATATCTTATCCACCCATGGACTTATAGGATATTATCAACATCGACCAGAGTACACGCCAGCTTTAACCAAATATCGGTTAGAATACACACAGGTCTGTGTCATGTCGGTTGCTGGTCTATAGGCATCCAGTGACGTGATGTCTGTATCATGTTGGTTGCTGGTCTATAGGCATCAAGTGACGTGATGTCTGATCATTAATCTTACAATAAAATACACGAAGCGTCCTAGCATGCTAATGGAGATAGTGATAGAAATCTTCACTTAAAGTATCCTTGTTTGACGTTAATAACGAACTGGTGGAAAATAATGATAATGAGGAAAGTCAACTCCAGTTAACATCTGCATGTTTTAGACAATGGGTTTTTGTTTGTTTTGTTTTGTTTTGTTTTGGTGTTTTTTTGTGTTTTTTTGTGTTTGTGTTTTTGTGTGGGGTTTTTTGTGTGTTTGTGTTTTGTTTTTGTCTTTGTGTGTGTGTGTTGTTGGGGGGGGGGGTGTTGATGTTGTTGGGGGGGTTAAAGCTCAATTTTATTATAAAACAAGATGATTTCTTGCTTACTTTGCGTTCATAAAATTATTCGAATATTTTACAACTGACATATATCACATCAATATTTTTAAAATCATATCTGCTTACTATGTAAACATTAATAAAGTACTTGTTTAAAATCATATCTGCTTACTATGTAAACATCAATAAGTACTTGTTTAAAATCATATCTGCTTACTATGTAAACATCAATAAAGTACTTGTTTAAAATCATATCTGCTTACTATGTAAACATCAATAAAGTACTTGTTTAAAATCATATCTGCTTACTATGTAAACATCAATAAAGTACTTGTTTAAAATCATATCTGCTTACTATGTAAACATCAATAAAGTACTTGTTTAAAATCATATCTGCTTACTATGTAAACATCAATAAAGTACTTGTTTAAAATCATATCTGCTTACAACGTAAACATCAATATAGTACTTGTTTAACCTCATATCTGCTTACAACGTAAACATCAATAAAGTACTTGTTTAACATCATATCTGCTTACAACGTAAACATCAATAAAGTACTTGTTTAACATCATATCTGCTTACAACGTAAACATCAATAAAGTACTTGTTTAACATGATATCTGCTTACAGCGTAAACATCAATAAAGTACTTGTTTAAAATCATATCTGCTTACTACGTAAAAATCAATAAAGTACTTGTTTAAAATCATATCTGCTTACTACGTAAACATCAGTAAAGTACTTGTTTAAAATCATATCTGCTTACTACGTAAAAATCAATAAAGTACTTGTTTAAAATCATATCTGCTTACTACGTAAACATCAGTAAAGTACTTGTTTAACATCATATCTGCTTACAACGTAAACATCAATAAAGTACTTGTTTAACATGATATCTGCTTACAACGTAAACATCAATAAAGTACTTGTTTAAAATCATATCTGCTTACAATGTAAACATCAATAAAGTACTTGTTTAAAATCATATCTGCTTACTATGTAAACATCAATAAAGTACTTGTTTAAATATACACCTTCTAAATTACTGTTTACGCGTTTGCAACAACTTATAACGTGTTCTCTGATGTTTACACGTACCCGTTGATAGTCTAAACTAACAATAAGGATAGACTAATTTAACTATATAATAGGCAGGGTGCAACTTGTACGTGTACGTGTACTCATATATATAGCGACTCGTATATATTGTACGAATTATTGTAGTTAACGTGATTGCGATACTATTTTGTTCCTATACGCTATCTCATAATTTTCCCTTTTGCCTTGAAAAACACAACCTCTATAATAATTATAACGAAAACATCAAAACTATTGCAATAGTAGGTCTACTCTACTATATATATCACTTCTATCTCTGCACAAGAAATGGGTCAAGCCTTGTTACCGGCGTAAAATAAACTATAAATATAAAGCTTTGTAAGGGTTAATCGAAAACGTGGGGGCGGCTTCCTCGTATTAAATGGGTCCCAATTACCATATGGTTAGGTCGTTGTTATCCAAACATTCAGGTTCCGTGCCTGAACTATTAGGAGATACAATTTTTCCTGTGACTACAATGTTGTCGTTTTAATCTAGACAAATGTGTGCTTTTGCAATCAATCCTCAATCTTTCCTTATCCTTTTCTGTCTATCTGAGTGGAGAGTGCAATGGAAGGAGTGAAATGGATGAGAAACAAATGGGGCCACTAATCACAAAGTAATTGCCTATTTGTTATTCGGAAACTTTCATCCTTGGAAGCCAAGATTACTATTTCGTACCAATAACTTCATCGATGTTTTTCCCATCCCAACCAGTTCCCCACGACTGGTACATCATCAAAGTCCGTGGCTTGTACTGTCCTGTCTATGGTATATAGTGTATTTAAAGATCCCGTGCTGCGTTATCTGTATTAGTAATTGTGGTTTGCTCTCTAGCAACCTCACCCCCCCCCCCTTTCTTTCGTTGATTCATTAACCATGTGTGGGTTTAACAGACTATCTATCTCTCTCTCTCTCTCTCTCTCTCTCTCTCTCTCTCTCTCTCTCTCTCTCTCTCTCTCTCTCTCTCTCTCTCTCTCTCTCTCTCTCATCAACGTTTATTTATTTTGTGTTCATAATCCAAGTAAAGAATATCGCTGTTCTTTTTAGTGTCAATATAATCATTTTAGACACCAAACAGCCACAGTTTAAAATGTACTGAGATGTCGTTAAATAAACATTCCTTTCCTTTTACTTCATCAACGTTTATTTATTTTGTGTTCATAATCCAAGTAAAGAATATCGCTGTTCTTTTTACGTACATGAGCTATTTATGGCTATCTATCAGCTATTTATGGCTGTCTATCAGCTATTTATGGCTGTCTATCAGCTATTTATGGCTGTATATTAGCTATTTATGGCTGTCTATCAGCTATTTATGGCTGTCTATCAGCTATTTATGGCTATCTATCAGCTATTTATGGCTATCTATCAGCTATTTATGGCTGTATATTAGCTATTTATGGCTGTCTATCAGCTATTTATGGCTATCTATCAGCTATTTATGGCTGTATATTAGCTATTTATGGCTATCTATCAGCTATTTATGGCTGTATATTAGCTATTTATGGCTGTCTATCAGCTATTTATGGCTATCTATCAGCTATTTATGGCTGTCTATCAGCTATTTATGGCTGTATATTAGCTATTTATGGCTGTCTATCAGCTATTTATGGCTGTATATCAGCTATTTATGGCTGTCTATCAGCTATTTATGGCTGTCTATCAGCTATTTATGGCTATCTATCAGCTATTTATGGCTACTGTACTAGCTCTACCCCACCCCATGAAGCCGTACGCCCGAGTTGAAGCCGATACTGGACTTGTGCAGTCTCAAAGTCGCATAAATGTGGTTTTCCGTCAAAATTAGTCATTAACCTTTTCTTTGAAATGTAAACATTACGCATTCAGTTATAATATATACTGAAAACAAAATTACAACTAAATAATCTAATTTACTAGTAGAAAAATAATATTGGAAAATCTTTAGTGAACGACGTACAGACTTGGGCGTGCTCAAGGTGGATGTTGCCGACAAGTGTACTGTCCTTATACAACTCATCTGTATTTGACGACCCTATCCAATCAACGTGCCAGATTTTGTGGATCGATTTCGTGAGATTTGTCGCCATGTAATAAGACAGGTATCAAGTCATACTGGATGTGACTCTGTATAGGCATATTTCTCGTTCCAGCCAGTGCACCACGACTGGTATATCAAAGGTCGTGGTATGTGGTATCCTGTCTGTGGGATGATGCATATAAAAGATCCCTTGCTGCTAATCGAAAAAGAGTAGCCCATGAAGTGGTGACAGCGGGTTTCCTCTCTCAATATCTGTGTGGTCCTTAACCATATGTCCGACGCCATATAACCGTAAATAAAATGTGTTGAGTGCATCATTAAATAAAACGTTTCCTTCTTCTTCCTTGACGGCCCTATCCAATCAACTTGCCAGATTTTATGGATCGATTTCGTGAGATGTTTAACTATGTGATAATACAGGTATCTGAATGCGACTCTGTATAGGCATATTACAATGTTTATATTTCTAAGTCATTTATGCAACAAAAAAACAAAAATGCTTGAGGTCGATTAATTTGTAGTTATCTATTTAAAAACAGATGTAAAAGTAGCGAAATATGTAACTATAAGATATACCGGTAGCACTTCCTGTCGGTGGGAAAGTGCATATAAAAGATCACTTGCTGCATTAGAAAAATTTAGCGAGTTTTCTCTGATCACTACGAGTCAGAATTACCAAATGTTTGACATCCAATAGCTGATGATTAATTAATCAATGTGCTCCAGTGGTGTCGTTAAACAAAACAAACAAAAATAAGACATAGCACCGTCTGTTCAGCGGTTAATGGTTGGTTGTTAAGCCGAACACATATCTTTGCGATTCCGGCATACGGTAAATATCGTACGGTAAACATCGTACTATAAAATTGGATTAAACAGCAGATGTCGCAATACTTACAGTCCGATCGTATGACGGAATCAGAGTCAGAGAAACTCTGACATTATCCTCCGACAACTGCCACCGTCGTACGATGAACTCCGGGTCGTGGAGATATGAAAGTTTGTTTTTGTTTAACGACACCACTAGAGTACATTGATTTATTAATCATCGGCTACTGGATGTCAAACATTTGGTAGTTTTTACATATAGAGATTAAACCCGCTACATTTTTCCATTAGTGGCAAAGAATCTTTTATGTGTACCATCCCACAGACAGGATAGTACATACCACGGCCTTTGATGCACCAGTCGTGGTGTACTGGCTGGAATATGTGAAGTAGGAGTCACACGCTATAGTGTGTGTTGGGGGGGGGGGGGGGGGTGCATACGTTTAAAGGTTTTTTTGTTTAATGACACAACTAGAGCATACTGATTTATTAACTGTCAGCTATTGGATGTCAAACATTTGGTAATATTGACATGTAGTCTTAGAGAGGAAACCCGCTACATTTTTCCATTAGTGGCAATGGATTTTTAATATGCACCATCCCAAAGACAGGATAGCACATACCACAGCTGTTGGTATACCAGTCGTGGTGCACTTACTGGGACGAGAAATAGCTCAACAGACTCACCGACAAGGATCGATTCGAAACCGACTGCGTATGAAGCAAGCGCTGTACCACTGGGCTACGTCCTACCGATTTGGATCGGGCGGGGGGGGGGGGGGGGGGCACAAGGACATTTTATCGCTCGCTAGACTGTTTTTTAATGGATGCGATGTGATAGAGGACGATGGAACCAGTCAAATAGTTGACAATCGCTCGGTCTCCTGAACACGCTACTCGTGTCAGACCTAATATTTCGTGACGTGGATTTCTGTCAGATTGTGCGCTCCAATCGCGTGGCTCGTTACATATTTGAAACATGTTGCGTGCGTCCGTTGTTTTACTCACGTTTCAGATATAAAAGCTCCATTACCATTGTTCCAAGCGTAATAATTCGTTATTTGTGAATGTAGGCTAATGACCGATAAATCAAGACCAGATGTAAACTTTTTAAATAACTAACTCAATAATTAATTGTTATGTCCAGCCGTTGGGCGTAAATAGTGGTTTCCTTAATACATGGCTAAAAACAGAAAATAGAAAATACACAGAAATATATACTCAACGTTTGTTGGCAGAATTTGTAATGATTTTCAAGTTTTCCAAGGTTCTTTGGCTCAATTTATTTCCCGTTTTCAATTGACCGCAAAGAATTATGGGAAGATGTCGTGTGAAAAACGTTTGTGAAAACAATGTAATCCCACGCATTTAAATTATAGGTCATTCTCAATAGATTTTTAAAAAATAACAAGTGTCTTTTTTTTAACAATTTGTTTATCAGTTTCATTTCACGAATGTCAAATTTCACTGTGTGCCTTTTTTCAGGAGTTTGTCCATGTGACCTTTTTGCCCTTGAACCCATCTCGAATATCATTACTGTTTTGCGTCCGTCTGTGGACTAAGCAGTTATTGGAAGCAAAAACAACTAACCAAGTCAACTGATATGGTAAACATGCTTTCGTCAGTAAGTGGGCACAAAACTGTGTTGGACACCTATTGACCAACTGCTGTATTGCGTGGGTTTTTGTAAAAATCAAACGTTTCCCTTCCATTCGTTACCATGGATAATCGCCATTACATACAAATGTATGAGATGATCGTTTAACATACCAGGACCGAGTTCAGGCAGACCGAGCATAAAAACGTACGCTAGACTGGTTTATTTACTTCACAGTAAACCTAACGAGTTCGCGAACGTTAGCGAAACGTTTGTTGACTGAACTCGGGGCAGGCTTCAATAACGAGAACCGATTGAGGTCATCTTTGGCTTGACCCAGTCGTGACGTCGCTTTGAACTTCACGTCTGTCGCGCTGAATGATCGTCGGCGACGTGGCCGTGGTCGTAGTTAATTTACCATTACACTGATATAATAATACCCAGTGCAGTTGGGAAGATGCGAAATTAATCTAGACGAACCGAGTTCTCGTTTGGGTTGAAATTAGTTATGCTTTGCGTCTGACGTTAACGAACGAAAAACAACCCAACCTATTTGTTAAAAGAACATTCCAGAATTTGTAGCTGTTGTAACAGGCTTCCAATTAATATAGGTTTTTTTAGCGATTAAAGTAACATATATATTAAATGTCTTATGTCAAAGTTGAACCTACAATATTGCGTTATTTTCACATTATTTGTAATAAATAATTACAAATTAATTAATCCCACGCATAATCTTTCCACAATTAACTCAAGAATAATACATTTTAAAAGTATTGCACTGGACAACAAGATGGGTTTCACGAATAATGTGTGGCTAAATATAGTATGGCCACCATCTTTCTTTATTTTGTCAGTTGATCGCAAATAATTCTGGTTAAACTTAATATTTGAATGTGTATGCATAAAATAGTGACATCACTAGTTAATGCGTGTGACACACTCTCAAGATTCCCTCCTAAATATACATATATTTTTAATTCTATTAGTAAATGGAATCATTTGGTTGTAATTTTTATATGCATATAGCTGAAGGTAGGCTATAAACTTTATGTTTCAACGCAACAATTAATAAATATATATTTGGCATGAACCGCCATTATTGTAACATCGACATAGCATCTTTAATTTCATTTTTTTTAAGACTAGAAATTCATTTTGTAGAATGGAAAGCAGTCTTTACTTCTGACATGTGTAATCTGAAAGCAAATGTTAGAAACTGTAAAACGGTTCTAGATCATTGTACTCATGTAAACGTTTTGTCGTTTTGTGTAAATGTTTTGAAACTAACCTTTTCTTCTTTTTTCCTCCCCACTTTAACGACATCTCTAAATATTGATCGTCCTAACATCGCCACTAATATTTTAATCTGAATCGTTGTACGGGGTTTAACATGGAAAGCAAAAGTTGCTCTTGAAGCTGATTATCAGAAAGCATGTTGTGTGTTTTCAGTGTCAACTGATTCTTGATTCCTGTAAAATTCGAACCTTTGTTTTTTTCTTCTTCTTTCTTTTTTATTTCTTTTTTTAACTTCTTTTTCTATTCGAACTTGGTTTTCTTGCTTATACTATTAATGTCTACACATCATTTGTGCTTCCTTGTGTTTGTAGTAGCTAACTGGACTTTACCTCTCAATAATTTCGGACGTATTAAACAGAATACTCGGAAGTAAAGTCCAGTATGTTACATCAAAGTTTTCTTGGGAAGGGTGGGGGAGGGGAGCGTTGTGATTTTGCCATCGATAAAGCACCAAGGGATCTTTTATATGCACTTTCCTATTGACAGTACAGTACATACCACGGTTCGTATCAGTCATGGGGCACTGGCTGGAACGGGAAAAAACCCCGAGTCTATAGAAGGTGATCGATCCTGCGACTGATTGCATCTCGGGCGAACACTCAACCCACTGAGCCAGGTTCGACAAATCCACTAACCCTCGGTGCTGCCTAGTGGATTTTTGGCCTGGGCCAGTGTAAATGATCAACTATATTACTATAATACACCGACATCGGTGGTGTTGTGGTTAAGCCATCGAACATAAGTTTTGGCAGGTACTGGGTTCGCAACCCGGTACCGGCTCCTACCCAGAGCGAGTTTTAACGACTCAATGGGTAGGTGTATGACCACTACACCGACTTCTCTCTCACTAACCACTAACAACTAACCATTAACCCACTGCCCTGGACATACAGCCCAGATAGCTGAGATGTGTGCCAAGGACAGCGTGCTTGAAAGTTAATTGGATATAAGCACATACATAAGTTGAAAGGAAAGGAAAGGAAAATGTTTTATTTAACGACGCACGCAACACATTTTATTTTACGGTTATATGGTGTCTGACACAGAGATATTGAGAGAGGAAACCCGCTGTCGCCACTTCATGGGCTACTCTTTTCGATTAGCAACAAGGGATCTTTTATATGCACCATCCCATAGACAAGATAACACATACCACGGCCTTCGATATACCAGTCGTGGCGCACTGGCTGGAGCGAGAAATAGCCCAATGGGCCCACCGACGGGGATCGATCCCAGACCGATCGCACATCAAGCGAACAAACATACGTTGAAATGAAATGAACTATAATACATAGGGCACTAGCCAAAGCTTCCGAGAGGGCTGGTAACTTTCATAAACATTTGTTTAAAACTGAAAAAGTCTGAGCTACATCCCTTGACCCTTGATTGTCGACGACATCTTCTCTCTCGGGGATGCCACGTTATGGCGGATTTGTTATCGGATTGACAGGGCGTCAGAAGTAATATTGAACAGTTTGGCGATGATTGCTGAGCAGTGTCCTCTGTCAGGCCATTGTGTATTTGCGCTCGGAGTCGACGTATGAATACCGATAGGTGGCCGTCACTAAACACGGCCGCCATCAATAAATCAGGGAAGAGAGGTGAACCTCGTCTCAGCAGAATACAGATTAGAGAATGGATCTTCAAATAACTGTCATAAGCAAGGCAAGAAAGAAGGAAGGAAGGAAGGAAGGAAGGAAGGAAGGAAGGAAAGAAAGAACGGAATACAAAAGAGAAAGAAACAAAGAGAAAGAAAGTAGAAAGAAACAACGAAAGAAAAGGAAAAGAGAAAGAAAGAAAGAGAAGGAAAAAAAGAAAGAAAGAAAGAAGAAAAGAAAGATGTAGAAGAATCAGAGAGAAAAAGAAAAAAAGAAAGAAAGAAAGAAAAAGAAAGAAAGAAAAGAAAAGAAAGATGGAGAAAGAATCAGAGAAAGAAATAAAGAAAGAGAAAGAAAGAAAGAAAGAGAAAGAAAAAAGAGGAAGAAACAAACAGAAAAAGAAACAAACAAAAAAGAAAGACCGAATGAAAGAAAGAAAGACATGTTCTTTTAACAACATCTGAGTACAATTTTAAATTTATTATGTAATATTTAATGTCTAACATGATATTGACAGTCATTCGATCAACAGAGAAAGAAGAAATGTTTTATTCAACGACCCACTCGCGCATTTTTATTTACGGTTATACGGCATCTGGCATATGGTAAAGTTTTTGTTTAACGTCACCACTAGAGTACAATTATTTATTAATCACCGGCTATCATGTCAAACACTTGGTAATTCTGACGATTGGTCTCGAAGTAAACCCGCTAATTTGTTTTCATTATCAACAAGGAAACGTTTTTATGCACCTTCCAACAGACATGACAGCACATACCAAGGCCTTTTATATAACAGTCGTGATACACGTGAGTAGATCCATTGAACGGGTTCGACTCCTAACCAACCACCTCAGCACTCTACCGACGATTAAAGTTAAAGGGGTTTTTGTTTAACGACATCACTAGAGCACATTTATTTACTATTCATCATTTATTGGATGTCAAACATTTGGTATTTTTGACATATAGTCTCAGAGAGGAAACCTACCTATTTCCATTAGTAGCAAGTGATCTTTTATATGCACCATCCCACAGACAGGATAATACATTCGGCTTTTGATATACTAGTCGTGGCGCAATGGATGGAACGAGATTACTGCAAACGGTTTTCGGTCCTAGACTGACCGCGCATCAGGCTAGCACTTTACCGCTTGGCTCTGTTGGTGATAAAGTATAAGACCAATCCCGTTGAAAGACCACCTAAAAAGTGTATATAGTGAAACCTCTCAAGACCGGACCCTCTGTAAACCGGAATTCCCTCAAAACCGGACGTTTTACAGAGTTCCTTTCTAAAAACCAGGACAGAACTTAACCTCTCTAAACTGGATCCCTCTTAAAACTGAACATTTTTCTTGGTCCCAAGGGTGTCTGGTTTAGAGGGGTTATATTAAATAAGGACTCCACCTTTTTATATTGCCCTGTGATACACATGCATATAGAAGGAAAACCTCTACTAGAGACAGTGAAAACAGTTAAAAAAAGAAGTTTTTTGTTTGTTTTAAAACACGAGTTACTATGCTTACAGTATTTAATTCTGAGATTATGGTGATATTTGGGTTTAACATTTTATTACTGAAATTGTGATTCGGTTTGACATTGTTTTTGTAGGGCCTACTAGTTTGTATAAAAGTTGGCATCCTATTTTCAGTAGGACCCCGCCATTATGTTTCAAGAACAATCAATAACACCCCTGTATCTTATATAGGTATGACTACTCTAGCAGTGATTCAAATACCGTGTGTTCCCTTCTTTATTTTAAGTAGGACCCCGCCATTATGTTTCAAGAACAATCAATAACACCCCTGTATCTTATATAGGTATGACTACTCTAGCAGTGATTCAAATACCGTGTGTTCCCTTCTTTATTTTAAGTAGGACCCCGCCATTATGTTTCAAGAACAATCAATAACACCCCTGTATCTTATATAGGTATGACTACTCTAGCAGTGATTCAAATACCGTGTGTTCCCTTCTTTATTTTAAGTAGGACCCCGCCATTATGTTTCAAGAACAATCAATAACACCCCTGTATCTTATATAGGTATGACTACTCTAGCAGTGATTCAAATACCGTGTGTTCCCTTCTTTATTTTAAGTAGGACCCCGCCATTATGTTTCAAGAACAATCAATAACACCCCTGTATCTTATATAGGTATGACTACTCTAGCAGTGATTCAAATACCGTGTGTTCCCTTCTTTATTTTAAGTAGGACCCCGCCATTATGTTTCAAGAACAATCAATAACACCCCTGTATCTTATATAGGTATGACTACTCTAGCAGTGATTCAAATACCGTGTGTTCCCTTCTTTATTTTAAGTAGGACCCCGCCATTATGTTTCAAGAACAATCAATAACACCCCTGTATCTTATATAGGTATGACTACTCTAGCAGTGATTCAAATACCGTGTGTTCCCTTCTTTATTTTCGTCAGTATATAAAAGAGTCATTGCCGTTATTTGGTTGGTGTTCCCTGTGTGACGTCAGCTCGTTTAGTCTATCTCTGTCTAGATCAACTGTCGAAGGACTCGTGGTTTTAAAACCAGACAGCCATACTTTATAATGAGCCGAGATGTCGTTACACATAATGCCCTTTCCATTTCTTCCTCAGCATATATAAATCAACCCATGCAACTATGGCTCTATATATTTTCCAGCGCACTATATTAACGCGGATGGGTAATGGCGGTGTTTTGCCCTCAGATTCCCCAAGTGCGTCATAAACTCAGCGTCCGTTTATTCATTTGTTGACATCTAATTAAAGGCTAAGGACCCTGATGGTTTTAAAGCGAGTCTTAAAGACCTCCAGTCCTAAAGTATTGGTCTGTTGGGTATTCAGTTGTGTTCGACAAAGAAACTGAATCCGTATTCTTGATTTTCTACCATTAAATTAGCAGTTTGGTGTGTGTGACCTTGTGTTTTGTGTGAGCGTGTTTTTGTGTGAGCGCGTAATTCAATTTTCTTCTGTACAGTGAAACTCCTATAATCCGGACACCCTCGGTATCAAGTTAAAAAGTCCGGTATTAAGAGGTATCTGGTTTAGAAAGGTCACGGTTTGTACTACTTATTAAAAAGGGACAGTGAAAAATGTCCGGTTTGGGGGAATTCCGGTTTACTTAATGTCCGGTTTTGACAGGTTTCACTGTATATGTTATATTCCTTTCCTCTGGTTGTCGTTGACTATTTAGATGTAGTTATACATAACAATAAGGGGCGGGATTTGGCTCAGTCGGTTGAGCGCTCGCATGAGGTGCATGCATCGCAGGATCGAACCACCTTGGTTCAGCTAATTGGGGTTTTTTCTCGTTCCACCCAGTGCACTACAACTGGTCAAAGGCCGTGGTATGTGTTTTCCTGTTTATGAGAAAATGCATATAAAATATCCTTTGCTGCTAATGGAAAAATGTACTGGCTTTCTTCTGATGTCAGAATTACCAAATGTTTGACATCCAATAGCCGGTGATTAATTAATTAATTAATGTGCTCTAGTGGTGTCGTTACACAAAACACACTTTAAAACAAACTTTAGTACTACAATAGATCTCTTTCATATTCCACTGCGCATGTCCGTGTCGCAGAGCAATTCGTGAACGCTAATCGTGAATTTACGCGAGATCTCGCAAAAATAGCCCTGTGTACAAGTTGGGGGCATAGACAATGGGAGGCCACGCAATAGGAATGTGAATATCTCCATGATTAATTATTCTATTAGTAGGGAACCCGAAAATTCTGTCGACATCCATCAAAGACTTATTGGAGACATTTGTGAATTATTGCTTATCACGAAATAAAAAAAACATTTTGTTGTTAACGCCCGACAAACCATCGGTTCGGATCCGTACACATTAAGTAACGGATGTGGGCTGAAATAATATTAATGTGTGCGCGGGTGTATGTATGCAGATATTTATCGTATTTAGCATGATTTAAATATTTATAAAACATTATACGGATAAATATATTTAGAATTCTTGTCGGGATTTCTTTTCACCCAGTTATTTAAAATTTTGTTCGGAATTTGGAATAAAATTAAATGATACATATGAAATTTGAGCTACGGTACTATAAAACATTAAAATTGGGCCCATAGGAACGATATCTGGAGTTGGGGGGGGGGGGGGGGGGCACAATTTGTAGTGAAGCGCAATGGGAAAGATGTCTATTATTAGGGGTGTTATTAAAACAACCTGTTATATTGAAAATGGTCATATATTGCATATAGTATTTTTAGCATGCGCTAGTAGTTTTGTGAAACCACTGGTGAGTGCAATGTGGGTGGAACCAATCGAAGAATGATGAGTGGTGTTTTGTGTAACTTGTAACTGGTGGACAAATGTGTCATAGACTTTCAAATGAATAATTTCTTTGAGGTTTATACAAGACGTAAGTCAGTATTCTTTGAATTATAGCTCTTTTTTTTTTTCTTTTTTTTTTGTGTCTAGCATATAATTATACACTTGGTCAACACAAAAAGAGAGGAAACTCGCTGTCGACACATAGGCTACCCCATCCGTTAAAGCAGCAAAGGATTTTTAGTTAACTTTCTCATGCTAGTCTCAGACTGTCGAATGCCACGACAAAGTTGGCCAACTCGACGGTTGCGTTGTACTTTCTCCAACTCCCGACTTAGACGAGTGCGCTCAGATTATACGACGAGGATCGAGTTGTAAGAGCGCTTACACTAGCAACTGGACAGACGTAGAAGTCGTGACGGCTGAAAATTGGCCAACTTTGTGGTGGCAGTTGGTAGTCTGAGGTTAGCATTATAGACAACGCAGTACGTACCACGGTTTTTGATACATTGGTCGTGGCGCACTTCTCGGGACGGGTAAAAGCCCGGGTGACAGTCCATGGGGTATACACAGAGATCGGAGATTCTGACTTGCCCTAGTTTAACCAGTAAAAATTGACACTGAGTTTAGTTTATCTACAAACCTTTAACACATATGTGAGCGGGACGTAGCCCAGTGGTACAGCGTTCGCTCGATGCGCGGTCGATGTGGGATCGATCCCCGTTGGTGGGCCCATTGAGCTATTTCTCGTTCCAGCCAGTGCACCACGACTGGTATATATCAAAGGCCGTGGTATGTACTACTTTGTCTGTGGGATGGTGCATGTAAAAGATCCCTTGCTGCTAATCGAAAAGAGTAGCCTATGAAGTGGCGACAGCGAGTTTCCTCTCTCAATATCTGTGTGGTCCTTAACCATATGTCTGACGCCATATAACCGTAAATAAAAATGTGTTGAGTGCGTCGTTAAATAAAACATGTCTTTCTTGGTAACACATTTGGATAAAGTTACAACAGAGTCAAACAAGAGGCTCTGACGTTGAAATAGGGAAATAGGCTGGAACTCGACTCCATAACCGTTACTTCTCAGATGCACGTGCGGTTTTGTTTTTTTTAATATGAAAAATGCATTTTGTGGTATTAGAAACACCAGGATGACCAGAAACACTTCGGTTCTACGGAAATGAATAATCTAAACAATAAAATATAAGTAATGTTTGATTTCAGTGATCATAAATAGATTTAACAGTAAACAATATGCCTTAGTGTTTAAAAAGTAGGGTCTGTCACTTTAATAATTAAATGATTTTCTGACACACCCGTTGGTGAGAACATCATTCGTTATTTTTGACAACGCATACTTGTTAATACATGTACGTTTGTTAACGATTTCAAGACATATGACTGGCTGCTCCTAGGTGATGACCAGGTCACCAATGCCATATATCCAATGAAAAAACAGCACGATCGAAATCGATTACACTGTGACGTATTAGTTAACCTGACAAGCATTTGTCTGTCATGCGTAAGTTAGCTACAAGCGCAAGGGCAGTAAATAACTTTAATCGAAAAAGATGTTAAAATTTGCTTAAAATCTGGTTTTTGAGAATATGTAAGAAATAGAATAATACATTCGTTTCCGTTAGATAGCATTTATGTTACAACTCGTTGTTTAAAAACGTATCGAATGAGCGAAAGAGAGTTGGATACATTTTAAAACAACTCGTTGTAAGATAGCTGATATCTAACGGCCACTCATGTAGTATTCTCTATATAAACAACTCGTTGTAAGATAAATGGTATCCGACAGCCACTCATGTAGTATTCTCTATATAAACAACTCGTTGTAAGATAAGTGGTATCTAACGGCCACTCATGTATTATTCTCTATATAAACAACTCGTTGTAAGATAACCACTCATGTAGTATTATCTATATAAACAACACGCTGTAAGATAAATGGTATCTAACGGCCACTCATGTAGTATTCTCTATATAAACAACACGTTGTAAGATAAATGGTATCTAACGGCCACTCATGTAGTATTCTCTATATAAACAACTCGCTGTAAGATAAATGGTTTCTAACAGCCACTCATGTAGTATTCTCTATATAACCAACACGTTGTGAGATAAATGGTATTTAACGGCCACTCATGTATTATTCTTTATATAAACAACTCGTTGTGAGATAAATGCTTTCTAACAGCCACTCATGTAGTATTCTCTATATAAACAACACGTAAGATAAATGGTATCTAACGGCCACGCATGTATTATTCTCTATATAAACAACACGTTTTGAGATAAATGGTATCTAACGGCCACTCATGTATTATTATCTATATAAACAACACGCTGTAAGATAAATAGTATCTAACGGCCACTCCTGTATTATTCGCTATTAAACAACACGTTGTAAGATAAATGGTATCTAACGGCCACTCATGTATTATTCTCTATATAAACAACTGCATCCAAAAACATGTCCGGACTTTAAAATTTATCCCAAAATAGTTAAGACTGCTCAGCCAAAGGGTTTTTAAGGTGATTTTTGAGCAATTGAACGGGCGCCAAAATAAAATGCGTTAGACTACTTATAAAAAAATAAACATAAGAATTTTGAAAGCTTCCAAAACGTTTAAAGTCTAACTAGCCAATGTAAAAGAGGTTGGTACTAAACGGAGGCAAAGGTTGGTAGGAGATTGGTGGGAGATTGGTGACTACGACGAGGAGAGCCAGACTCTGGAATCGTAGTTGGGCAGGAACTGGTGGAACTCTGGTGTCCCTAGGGCCTTGGCAGCCTTAGGGTACTGATCACCTCCGAAGATCTTCTTCAGGATGCGATGGATTGAAACGTTATCCACCTGGGTGATCAGCAGAGCCTGGTTGTAGAGTTGTCCCTTGCGGTATGTCACTAACAAACATCTGATTCCATCGTTTAAGCTGATGACATGGCTTTCGTGCTCTCCATCGCCGTCGGGGATCTGCCTAAATCTATGGTCGAAAGGGGGGCAGAGAAAGTCTTCAGGTTGAGTGATGCCCATCCTGTAGCATTTGCCATAGCGCTTGTTCAGGTGGCCGTGGAGCGTCCAGGCTTGAGTGCCTTCCACTGGTTCCGCCCCTTTGGGGGGCGGCGGCGGTTGTTGAGGAGGGTCCCTGCTGGTGGTGGTGGTCGCAGTCGTCTCGGCCTTCCTCTTTCCAACGGCGGGTAGGGCCGAACTCCAGGCGCGCTCCTCCTTGGTAGCACGGTCAAATTCCGGAGTTGAAGTGGAGTGACGAATAGGGTGCCTGGTCGCTAACTCCGGGAACATGGGTTCAAACGGAGTTGGCGGTGGCGTAGTCGGCGGTGGCGTAGTCGGCCGTGTGGTTTCTGTCGGGAGCTTGTCCAACTTCTTCCTCTCGGTCGCAGGCTGGGCTGTGGGCGGTTTCACAGAAGGAGCCGCCACCAGCGGTTTAGCCGCTGGCTTTGGCCCCCCCCCCCCCCCCCCCGTTCCTTCCCTGGCGCGCTTTTCCTCTTCCTATATCTTCCTCTCTTCGGAGATGGTGGGTTCCCGTACACCAAGGTCACGGAAGCCCGTGACCCGGTGTACGATACCCGGTATTCTAGCAGCATTCCGTAGGACTTGAGCAATCCCCCCAGGTGGGGGGGCAGATCGAGAGAACAAGGGCTGACGTCCGTCTTCATCGAAAAATAGTACAGAATGCAAGAATCGACTGCAAGAATCGACTCGAAAAAGTACAGAATGTAAATAGTATCTAACGGCCACTCATGTAGTATTCTCTATATAAACAACTCGTTGTAAGATAAATGGTATCTAACGGCCACTCATGTATTATTCTCTATATAAACAACTCGCTGTAAGATAAATGGTATCTAACGGCCACTCATGTATTATTCTCTATATAAACAACTCGCTGTAAGATAAATGGTATCTAACGGCCACTCATGTAGTATTATCTATATAAACAACACGCTGTAAGATAAATGGTATCTAACGGCCACTCATGTAGTATTCTCTATATAAACAACACGTTGTAAGATAAATGGTATCTAACGGCCACTCATGTAGTATTCTCTATATAAACAACACGTTGTAAGATAAATGGTATCTAACGGCCACTCATGTAGTATTCTCTATATAAACAACTCGCTGTAAGATAAATGGTATCTAACGGCCACTCATGTAGTATTCTCTATATAAACAACTCGCTGTAAGATAAATGCTTTCTAACAGCCACTCATGTAGTATTCTCTATATAACCAACACGTTGTGAGATAAATGGTATTTAACGGCCACTCATGTATTATTCTTTATATAAACAACTCGTTGTGAGATAAATGCTTTCTAACAGCCACTCATGTAGTATTCTCTATATAAACAACACGTAAGATAAATGGTATCTAACGGCCACGCATGTATTATTCTCTATATAAACAACACGTTTTGAGATAAATGGTATCTAACGGCCACTCATGTATTATTCTTTATATAAACAACACGTTGTAAGATAAATAGTATCTAACGGCCACTCCTGTATTATTCTCTATATAAACAACACGTAAGATAAATGGTATCTAACGGCCACTCGTGTATTATTCTCTATATAAACAACACGTTGTGAGATAAATGGTATCTAACGACCACTCATGTATTATTCTCTATATAAACAACTCGTTGTGAGATAAATGGTATCAAACGGCTACTCCTGTATTATTCTCTATATAAACAACTCGTTGTGAGATAAATGGTATCTAACGGCCACTCATGTAGTATTCTCTATATAAACAACTCGTTGTAAGATAAATGATATCTAACAGCCACTCGTGTAGTATTCTCTGTATAAACAACTGGCTGTAAGATAAATGGTATCTAACAGCCACTCATGTAGTATTCTCTATATAAACAACTCGCTGTAAGATAAATGGTATCCGACAGCCACTCATGTAGTATTCTCTGTATAAACAACTCGTTGTAAGATAAATGGTATCTGACAGCCACTCATGTAGTATTCTCTGTATAAACAACTCGTTGTAAGATAAATGGTATCTGACAGCCACTCATGTAGTATTCTCTATATAAACAACTCGTTGTAAGATAAATGCTAGTAGTCTTCAGGCTTTAAAAAGTGGTAAAAACGCAAGACAAGATCTTACTAACGCTATACTTATATTTATTACCGATTTGACCAAACTGGGATTCAATGTATTAGAATGGGTACCAGCTCATGTTGGAATCCCGGGAAACGAAGCTGCGGACCGCTTGGCCAAACAATCCCTACTAGAAACTAAAATATCCCCTTTGGTAAAGTTAGGGGTTACTGAACTCTTTTCCATAGCTAAACCTTCTATTTTTCAGCTATGGCAAAATGACTGGGATCATAAAACAAGGCCCTGACATTATGCCCTTAAACCTGAAGTTCATACAATTGGTCCTAACTTAAATAATGTTAAAAATACTGGTACCTTAACTAGACTTAGAGTGGGACAATCGGTGGGTCTAAAGGACACTATGCATATGTTGGGATTAACTAAATCTGATAAATGTGATAAATGCCATGTTGTTGAAAATGTTGGGTGAGGCTTTAGAGAAAACGTTTTCCGATATAAATATATCTTTCAATCCTATTAATCGTTTAAATCCTGATAAAGTTAACAGTCATATTATTTTTAAAGCCTTATTAAAATATATTTCAGATACAGGGATTAAAATCTAAACTATGTATATTGAAAATTAACTGTTCGCATTGGTCCCCTTACCTCGCCTGTTGAGCCCCTCTTCTATCACCACCACCACCACCACCCACCACCCCCATGTGTGTGTGTGGGGGGGGGGGGGTGGGTTTTTTCTCACCTCTCTCCTCATCGTATACAGTGTTAATCACTGGACTGTTTTGAGAGGGGCCCATGACCATTTTTCTTTTGAGGACTTCGGGGTCCATATTCATGACAACCCCCCCCCCGCCCGGATTTACTCTCAGCGGGCTTGGGCTTGCCTCTTTTGGAGTATCGCGACTCCCTCCCTCCACTTTTACCAAATCCAGGATCCGCTCCTGGCTAGCCTACCCTCCCCTTTTTGCCGCCACTGGCGATTGTGTCTTTCTCGATGATAGATTGTTACCCAGAACTAGGAATAACCGCTTCTGGAAAGGACCACTGCAGTATTCATAATTCATATAGCCCTACTGGGGCATCGTTAAACATTCCTTCCTTCATTCATATATCCCTAGACATTACATGCACTGTAAATATCCCCCTCAAATATAGAACTTAATATCTGGCGCCCTTGTATATATCAACCTAAATCCTAGTCTTTTGTCTCGTGGATGTTTTGTTCGTTTGTCCGGGTGTTTTTGTTTGTTTTGTTGTTTTTTCTCTCCCCCTTCTTTATAATAATTGTATATGTATATATGCTGTGTGTGTGTGTGTGTGTGTGTGTGTGTGTGTGTGTGTTATGTTCTATGTTTTATGCTGTGTTTTATACGTTTAATTTATCAAGGGTTACACTGCGTCTAATCTCTCTGGCAGGAGTAATACGCTGTATATTAGTAATCCTTATACGTTTTAACTTTTTGACTTTTGTTCTTAACCATATGTGATTAATAAAAACAAAATTATTTTAGGTATTTTAATAATTATGTGACCCCTATTGGAACTACATCTCGTATGGATTGGTATCCTTATTGGGATTCCAGAGGGGGTTTAACATTAATATTGCCCACAATTATACTTTACTTTTAATACGACTGGACACTAAAATATAATCCAACTTTTCCCTTTCTACTTACATTAACACCTTTTAATCTACTACTATGACATGTTTATATAAATGTGGGTTTTTTCTTCTTTTTTTTCTTCTTTTATTTTCTTATTATTATTGTTTTATTGTTATTTTATTATTTACCTCTTTTTTTCTTTCTTTTTTTTTTCTTTTTTTTCCTTCTCATTGTTTTAAATGGATGTTAAAAGTTAGGTGATAGCTCTTTTGACTTAAGTTAAGTCACAGCACCAATCACATAGTTTTATGCGGGTTCATGTTATGGTTAATATGGAGATATCATTCATCAATTTCCACTTTCCAATTCTTAACATTTCCATTATGGTGGAGGTGGTGGATGGGACGGCCTAGGGAAATGAATTAAAAATGGGGCAGACCTTCCCGTCTACTCTCCTCCGACATAAATACCAGATTAACCAGACATATTTTATTGTCAATATTCTACTTTTTACGTAATCATTTGTAGAAACCCTTTTTAACCCTTTGTATAAACACTTTTTAACTTCCCTGTAAATAAAGTTTATTTAACCATTAATTAGTATTTTTATCTAATCATTTGTATAAACGTTTTTAAATTTTTTTTTTTTTTTTTTTTTTTTTACTACTAACACTCTCCCCACCCCTCTCGTTGTGAGCACAGTTTCTGGCCCTAGTCAGAAATCGTGCTCGCAACGAGCGTGCTTGAACATTAAATTGATATAAGCACGTTAATTCCCGACATCTGACCTGACAGTCATTAGTGGGCATACATACATACATACAGATAAATGCTATCTGACAGCCACTCATGTAGTCATGTAGTATTCTCTGTATAAACAACTCGTAAGATAAATGCTATCTAGCGGCCACTCATGTAGTATTCTCTATATGACGGCTTTCAGCTATTGAGTGTTTTGAGCAATATTCGTTATAGATTGTGTGGGGGTGGCCAAGAGGCCTCACAGAACGGGGGCGAGTGAAAGTACGCAAAGAGGTTTGTCAAAACCTTCATAGCCTACTCTTGGCGATAGCAAAAAAAAAGAGAAAAAGTTACTAAGTCCATAGAATCAACTTTCTACTCGTCTTAAATAGGACACGCATTCAGTGAAACCTACAACATTCATTTAATACAGGTTTTTTTATAATTAAAACTATAAAATTCACTGACATTTTGAAGTTATAAAATGTAGCTTTGTGATAGAGCTTTGCCTAAGGTGTGATAGATTGCAATATTGACCCCACACGCACATACTCAC
>NC_054700.1:3318494-3323494 GCF_016097555.1 Gigantopelta aegis | reverse complement strand
CAGTTCTCTGTAAAGATGAAGCTATTCTGGTTTTAAACATGGGCCGAATTTATTGTTGACATTTGAAGGCTATATCTTCTAAATACGATGCATCAATGACCAAAATAATGGCTGATGGGTAACGGACTTGACAGCTGTGGTGACAGTTCTTCTGAAAGGTGCAACCGGTGGGGCAGGATATGCTCAACATTCGCGAACACCTGATATCATCACTGTTATGACAGTGATTCATGAGTGCATGTCATCACAGCTGTATTTATTCTAATGAGCTCTGTACTGTGCTAATTTTGATTTAGTAAACTAGTCTTGGAGTGGCAGTCTTGTTTGTAGCGGTCAAAAGGAAGGGAGTGGCTGTCCTCCATTTGTTGAGGCACTAGGCAGTGATTCGTGGATTTCACCACTATTGTGCAAAATGCCCATTCAACATGGGCCAGAGATTCGGTCTTTATCACAGATAACAGTTTTGTCGTTTCAGATTGACAGATAGCATTATCTATGCTAGCTTTACGCGTCTGCGTGTGCTGTAACCTCACTGTGGTGCAGGGGTGTAACGTTCTCTTTGAGAATAGTTTTTTTCTGGATGTTTTGCGACAAAATCAATATTATCAGGCAAGCCAAAACCGAAATCGCTGAAAATGTCATGTCTGCATAAAAGACAGTTCTAGTTTTATGATCAAGAACTTTCATTTATAGCCGAACCGCTCTTGCTGATCTGCGAACAAGCACCAGGTCAATCAAAGGTACCAATAACTGATTTTGTTTTTCAATTACTATTTTGATTTTTACAAAAACAACCATTGAATTTCTTACCTGTCGCGGTTTTCATGCTAAAACTATATGTCATTACTAAATGTTTGACCTGCAATAGTCGATGATTAATAAATCAATGTTATCTAGTGGTGTCGTTAAACAAAACAAACTTTAACTTAAACTTTCATTCTGCGATGAATTGTGAACATCACTGTTTACAAAAAAGCACTACGGATAAAACGTACGATTTCACATTAAAATAATTCGGTATACTTTCTTTTCATCGAAAATATAGATTTAAAAAAAAAAAAAAAAAAAAATAATAATAATAATAATAATAATAATAATAATAATAACTTGATAAATACGAAATGCTTACCTGCAATTCTCTTCTTTTTTCTCTCTCTCTCTCTCTTATTTTTCTTGATTTTTTTTTTGATTTTTTCCGTCTAGAACTTTCTTGCAAGCCAAAGCCTACTTGTCTGACAATCGGAATGAAGTGTACCTTTCTGGTTTTATGATGAAGAAATCTTTCCTCGGAGAGATCGCGGGCGCTCTTGGGGCAAATCTGCCTTTGTAGGTTGTGCGGGTTTGGTGACAGCGCTAACTAAGTATTGACCCACTCCGTGAACTATTAGCCCAACGTGACATCACAGCGGTTGGCTCCAATTTTTTCATGCTGGGGAAATGGCTCCCTTGAGATCTTTGAGAACTTGGTTCCTCTTAGATCACGGAAGTCGAGGCGGAACAGGCGCGTCGTAGCCTCAATGGTAGGTAGGGTTGGGGGGAGGGGTGTGTATAATTGTAGGCGTCAGAACCAAGGATGGGGTGGGGGTAAGAGAGCTCTTGTCTCAGAAGATAATAAGGGGGTGGGACGTAGCCCAGTGGTAGGTAGGGTTGGGGGGGGTGTATAATTGTAGGCGTCAGAACCAAGGATGGGGTGGGGGTAAGAGAGCTCTTGTCTCAGAAGATAATAAGGGGGCGGGACGTAGCCCAGTGGTAGGTAGGGTTGGGGGGGTGTATAATTGTAGGCGTCAGAACCAAGGATGGGGTGGGGTAAGAGAGCTCTTGTCTCAGAAGATAATAAGGGGGCGGGACGTAGCCTCAATGGTAGGTAGGATTGGGGGGGGGGGGTATAATTGTAGGCGTCAGAACCAAGGATGGGGTGGGGGTAAGAGACCTCTTGTCTCAGAAGATAATAAGGGGGCGGGACGTAGCCCAGTGGTAGGTAGGGTTGGGGGGTGTATAATTGTAGGCGTCAGAACCTAGGATGGGGTGGGGGTAAGAGAGCTCTTGTCTCAGAAGATAATAAGGGGGTGGGACGTAGCCCAGTGGTAGGTAGGGTTGGGGGGTGTATAATTGTAGGCGTCAGAACCAAGGATGGGGTGGGGGTAAGAGAGCTCTTGTCTCAGAAGATAATAAGGGGGCGGGACGTAGCCCAGTGGTAGGTAGGGTTGGGGGGGTGTATAATTGTAGGCGTCAGAACCAAGGATGGGGTGGGGGTAAGAGAGCTCTTGTCTCAGAAGATAATAAGGGGGCGGGACGTAGCCTCAATGGTAGGTAGGGTTGGGGGGGTATAATTGTAGGCGTCAGAACCAAGGATGGGGTGGGGGTAAGAGAGCTCTTGTCTCAGAAGATAATAAGGGGGCGGAACGTATCCTCAATGGTAGGTAGTGTTGGGGGGGGGGTATAATTGTAGGCGTCAGAACCAAGGATGGGGTGGGCGTAAGAGATCTCTTGTCTCAGAAGATAATAAGGAGGCGGAACGTAGCCTCAGTGGTAGGTAGTGTTGGGGGGGGGGGGGGTATAATTGTAGGCGTCAGAACCAAGGATGGGGTGGGCGTAAGAGAGCTCTTGTCTCAGAAGATAATAAGGGGGCGGGACGTAGCCCAGTGGTAAAGCGCTCGCTCGATGCGCGGTCGGTCTGGGATCAATCCCCGTCGGTGAACCCATTGGACTATTTCTCGTTCCAGCCAGTGCACCGCGACTGGTATATCAAAGGCAGTGGTATGTACTACCCTATCTGTGGGATGGTGCATATAAAAGATCCCCTGCTGCTAATCGTAAAAAGTAGCCCATGAAGTGGTGACAGCGGGTTTCCTCTCTCAATATCTGTGTGGTCCTTAACCATATGTCTGACGCTATATAACGGTAAATAAAATGTGTTGAGTGCGTCGTTAAATAAAACATTTCTTTCTTTCTGAAGATAATATACCGGACGACAAAAAACAAACAAACAAACAAAAAAAAAAAAAAAAACATCAAATCAGAGTTATGGTTAGTTTGTGAAAAGAATTTCAGATACGATGACAAGACAAAAAACAACACTGAAAGAAATGCAGTCTTTATATAGGGTATTCTCAACAATGCATGCTGGATTACTAATGCTCAAATCTCGATGTGCGTTCATCTTTTTTTCTCGCGAAAGCGAGTTGGATACGTTTTTAAACAACGAGTTGTGAGATAAATGGCATCTAACGGACACGAACGTATTATTCTGTTTCTTACATATCCTTAAAAAACAGGTTTTAAGCAAATTTTAACATCTTTTACGACTAAAAGTTATTTACAACCGTTGCCCTTGTAGTTGACTTACGCGTCACAGACATATGCTTGCCAAGTAACTATACGTCACAGTGTAATCGATTTCCATCGTGCTGGGGTTTTTTAGGTTTTTTTTGTTTGTTTGTTTTTCGGGGTTTTTTGTGTGTGTCTTTATTTTTTTTTATTTTTTTTTTTTTTTTTTTTTTGGGGGGGGGGGGTATTGGACGCATGGCATTAGTGACCTGGTCATCACCTGGGAGCAGTCAGTCGTATGTCTTGAATCTGTTAACACACGTACGTTTGTAAACAACTATGTGTTATCAAAAATAACGCACTTGGTGTTCTCACCAACAGGTGTATAAAAAAGAAGAATTATTATATATTCCTGGCTCCTCCATTCGCTCCTGTCTACCGACCGGCCTCAGTGACGTCGTGGCAGGCCATCGGTCTACAGGCTGGTAGGTACTGGGTTCGGATCCCAGTCGAGGCATGGGATTTTTAATCGAGATACCGACTCCAAACCCTGAGTGAGTGCTCCGCAAGGCTCAATGGGTAGGTGTAAACCACTTGCACCGACCAGTGATCCATAACTGGTTCAACAAAGGCCATGGTTTGTGCTATCCTGCCTGTGGGAAGCGCAAATAAAAGATCCCTTGCTGCCTGTCGTAAAAAGAGTAGCCTATGTGGCGACAGCGGGTTTCCTCTAAAAACAGTGTCAGAATGACCATATGTTTGACGTCCAATAGCCGATGATAAGATAAAAAATCAATGTGCTCTAGCGGCGTCGTTAAATAAAACAAACTTTACTGTCTACCGACGCCAATGATCAACTTTTGCTTTTGCCCACCTTAATTGGTATTTAAAATGACAGAAAAGATAAATATACAATTTTCCATGATGTAATGAAGAGCAATAATTTTACGAGTCTCGGGTTTAACATTTCATTTCAACTTATTCCCGTGCTTATATCGGATCCAATTAAGGTTCAAGCACGCTATCCTGGGAACGCAATTCAGCTATCTGGGCTGTCTGTCCAGGACAGTGAATTAATTGTTTGTGGTTAGTGTGAGAGAAGAGGTGTAGTGGTCTTACATGTACCCAGTGTACCCAGTGATTCGTTAAAAGTCACATGCATACATATATACATGCATACATACATACATACATACATACATACATACATACATCTCTGATTGGTAGCGTTCCGGCCCAACAATTGCGGGCGATTGGGTGCCACAGGTTAGGGTCTCGGTAACGGCATGAGGAAATTTGTGAAGGCAATAAAGGATTTTAATATCCCCTGTTTCAATGTGTCATTGAATATATGTATGTTTACGTCAAAACCCGACATACATACAACAGAGATATTCAAAATATAAAAATACATACATACATATGTCTCACATTTTATTTACGCTTATATGGCGTCGAACATATGGTTAAGGACCACACAGATACTGAGAGAGGAAACATGCTGTCGCCACTTCATGGTCTACTCTTTTCGATTAGCAGCCAGGGATCTTTTATATGCACTATCCCACAGAGAGGATAGTACATATCACAGCCTTTGTTACACCAGTTGTGGAGCATTGGCCGAAACGAGAAATAGTCCAATGGGCCCACCGACGGGAATCGATCCAAGATCGATCGCACATCAGGCGAGCGCTGTACCACTGAGCAACGTCCCGCCCATACATACATACATA